>NC_084559.2:3907500-4060000 GCF_033978685.3 Nerophis lumbriciformis | reverse complement strand
CTGGCTCCGTGGCGCGCTCTTGGGCTTCAAAGAAATAGTCGCACACGGAGCGGCTGACCACGCTCTTCCAGTGCTTTTCCAGAAAGATGTCTCCTGAAGAGTTGACCAGGAACAGGCTATGGATCATCTTGGCTGGGGGGCTACAAATACAATGAATGACACGTAACAGTTAGACAGACTGCGATAACGAGATATGTCATATGTACACAATAGTTACATTATTTCAAAACAGGCGACAAAAACAGGCGACAAAAAAAAAACAGGCGACAAAAACAGGCGACAAAAAATTATTTCAAAACAGGCGACAAAGGCTCCTAATTTTGTATGCAGTAACACATTGCGTCATTTCTGTTTGTATCATTTTCTCATGCAGGATGCTGGACAATATGTGGTTACTTTGTTGTAACATGGTTCTATCTACACTTTTGTTCAAATGCAATAAACAATATTGTGACGACCAGGTCGCATGGTGATGCGGGGTTTGTTCTCCCAGGATGCAGACGGACTTCGGACACAGCGTGCAGGTAGGAAATGATTTATTTAAGAAATAAATCGGACAGGAACAAACAAAAACGTGCTCAAAGCACAGAAGGCAAAAACCAAAGGGGCTGGCGTGGAAGCTAGCAACAAACAGAGCCTAGCGTGGATAAACTGATTTTTCTGGCAAAAAACATGGAAATTGAGTGAAAGTCACCAGGGTTAAAGGCTGGGGGGGTAAAGAAAAAATAATCTGAGGCTGAGTTGACTTGAAACTGTTTAATGTTGCACTTTTTGTATGTAGAAGAAAAGTTTTGTCATTTTATTTAATCTGAGCAACAACTTGAAGCAGTTTAATGTTGCACTTTAAATGTGGAAATGTTACACTTTATATGTAGAAAGGTTTTATTAAAGGGGAACATTATCACCAGACCTATGTAAGCGTCAATATATATAAATTAGAATATTTTGAAAAACTTGATTTATTTCAGTAATTGCATTCAAAAGGTGTAACTTGTACATTATATTTATTCATTGCACACAGACTGATGCATTCAAATGTTTATTTCATTTAATTTTGATGATTTGAAGTGGCAACAAATGAAAATCCAAAATTCCGTGTGTCACAAAATTTGAATATTGTGTAAGGGTTAAATTTTGAAGACACCTGGTGCCACAAACTAATCAGCTGATTAACTCAAAACACCTGCAAAGGGCTTTAAATGGTCTCTCAGTCCAGTTCTGAAGCCTACACAAACATGGGGAAGACTTCAGATTTGACAGCTGTCCAAAAGGCAACCATCGACACATTGCACAAGGAGGGAAAGACACAAAAGGTTATTGCTGAAGAGGCTGGCTGTTCTCAGAGCTCTGTGTCCAAACACATTAATGGAGAGGCAAAGGGAAGGAAAAACTGTGGTCAGAAAAAGTGTACAAGCGATAGGGATCACCGCGCCCTGGTCAAGATTGTGAAAAAAAACCCATTCAAAAATGTGGGGGAGATTCAGAAGGAGTGGACAGCTGCTGGAGTCAGTGCTTCAAGATCCACCACCAAGAGACGCTTGAACGACATGGGTTTCAACTGCCGCATACCTCGTGTCAAGCCACTGTTGACCAAGAAACAGCGCGCAAAGCGTCTCACCTGGGCTAAGGAAAAAAAGAGCTGGGCTGCTGCTGAGTGGTCCAAAGTCATGTTTTCTGACGAAAGCAAATTTTGCATTTCCTTTGGAAATCGAGGTCCCAGAGTCTGGAGGAAGACAGGAGAGGCACAGGATCCACGTTGCCTGAAGTCTAGTGTAAAGTTTCCACCATCAGTGATGGTTTGGGGTGCCATGTCATCTGCTGGTGTCGGTCCACTCTGTTTCCTGAGATCCAGGGTCAACGCAGCCGTCTACCAGCAAGTTTTAGAGCACTTCATGCTTCCTGCTGCTGACCTGCTCTATGGAGATGGAGATTTCAAGTTCCAACAGGACTTGGCGCCTGCACACAGCGCAAAATCTACCCGTGCCTGGTTTACGGACCATGGTATTTCTGTTCTAAATTGGCCCGCCAACTCCCCTGACCTTAGCCCCATAGAAAATCTGTGGGGTATTGTGAAAAGGAAGATGCAGAATGCCAGACCCAAAAACGCAGAAGAGTTGAAGGCCACTATCAGAGCAACCTGGGCTCTCATAACACCTGAGCAGTGCCAGAAACTCATCGACTCCATGCCACGCCGCATTAACGCAGTAATTGAGGCAAAAGGAGCTCCAACCAAGTATTGAGTATTGTACATGCTCATATTTTTCATTTTCATACTTTTCAGTTGGCCAACATTTCTAAAAATCCCTTTTTGGTATTAGCCTTAAGTAATATTCTAATTTTGTGACACACGGAATTTTGGATTTTCATTTGTTGCCACTTCAAATCATCAAAATTAAATGAAATAAACATTTGAATGCATCAGTCTGTGTGCAATGAATAAATATAATGTACAAGTTACACCTTTTGAATGCAATTACTGAAATAAATCAAGTTTTTCAAAATATTCTAATTTACTGGCTTTTACCTGTATACCTTGATGTTGCAGGAAAAAGACCATATATTTTTTTAACCGATTTCCGAACTCTAAATGGGTGAATTTTGGCGAATTAAACGCCTTTCTAATATTCGCTCTCGGAGCGATGACGTCACAACGGGAAGCAATCCGCCATTTTCTCAAACAGCGAGTCAAATCAGCTCTGTTATTTTCCGTTTTATCGACTGTTTTCCGTACCTTGGAGACATCATGCCTCGTCGGTGTGTTGTCGGAGGGTGTAACAACACGAACAGGGACGGATTCAAGTTGCACCAGTGGCCCAAAGATGCGAAAGTGGCAAGAAATTGGACGTTTGTTCCGCACACTTTACCGACGAAAGCTATGCTACGACAGAGATGGCAAGAATGTGTGGATATCCTGCGACACTCAAAGCAGATGCATTTCCAACGATAAAGTTAAAGAAATCTGCCGCCAGACCCCCATTGAATCTGCCGGAGTGTGTGAGCAATTCAGGGACAAAGGACCTCGGTAGCACGGCAAGCAATGGCGGCAGTTTGTTCCCGCAGACGAGCGGGCTAAATCCCCTGGATGTCTTGGCTCACACCGTTTCTTATGCCACCGAAGATGATCAAGAGAAGAATATCGACCCTAGCTTCCCTGGCCTGCTGACATCAACTCCAAAACTGGACAGATCAGCTTTCAGGAAAAGAGAGCGGATGAGGGTATGTCTACAGAATATATTAATTGATGAAAATTGGGCTGTCTGCACTCTCAAAGTGCATGTTGTTGCCAAATGTATTTCATATGCTGTAAACCTAGTTCATAGTTGTTAGTTTCCTTTAATGCCAAACAAACACATACCAATCGTTGGTTAGAAGGCGATCGCCGAATTCGTCCTCGCTTTCTCCCGTGTCGTTTTCGTCGGTTTCGCTTGCATACGGTTCAAACCGTTATGGCTCAATAGCTTTAGTTTCTTCTTCAATTTCGTTTTCGCTACCTGCCTCCACACTACAACCATCCGTTTCAATACATGCGTAATCTGTTGAATCGCTTAAGCCGCTGAAATCCGAGTCTGAATCCGAGCTAATGTCACTATAGCTTGCTGTTCTATGCGCCATGTTTGTTTGTGTTGGCATCTCTATGTGACGTCACAGGAAAATGGACGGGTGTATATAACGATGGTTAAAATCAGGCACTTTGAAGCTTTTTTTAGGGATGGGTAAAATTTTGAAAAAAACTTCGAAAAATAAAATAAGCCACTGGGAACTGATTTTTAATGGTTTTAACCCTTCTGAAATTGTGATAATGTTCCCCTTTAAGAAACCAATTGTGAGCCTTATCTTATTTAGTTTTTATTTTATATATGTTGACTGCATTAACCCTGGCAATGGACCCTGTGTGTATATGTATGTTATTCTTATGCTTAGCATTCATGACTGCCTGCTGTTGCACTGATCAGCCTAGTGGTGGCTCACATCCATCACACACAGCTATTTTAAAGCAATGTTAAAAGGATAAAGCCATTGTTTACAAATTTTGGTGAATAAATAACCATCAAATGTATATTTTGTTGTTTTCTTACTGTACCCAAAATGAACCGAACCGTGACCTCTAAACCGAGGTACGTACCGAACCGAAATTTGTGTGTGCCGTTACACCCTTTGTAAATACTGAAAGCTTTATTGTCAGCCAAATTGCTATCATTTATATCATATATTGAGTTGAGTTGAGTTTGAGTTTATTTCGAACATGCAAGCATACAACATGATACATCACAATTTCCAGTTTCTCTTTATATATTATATTATGTATAGGGTTGATGTTTGATAAGAAATTATCGAGTTTGAGCCCATTATCGAATCCTCTTATCGAAACGATTCCTTATCGATTCTCTTATCGAATCCAGATAGGTTGTTGTATATGGAAAAAAAATACAATATTTGGTGTAACAAAAGCTCACTTTTATTTTATAAGAAAAAACTAAAATAAAATAAATAAATATTAACTGTTACCCCCCTAAAAAAAAAAAAAAAAAAAAATATTGACTGTTGTTACCCAAAGTATATTAAGTGGGATTTTTCAGAAAAACAAATATATACAGTAACACAAAAACAACCTGTCTCTGTGATCACTATAGGTGTATAAATAATAATATAGTGTTAAATAAAATCAGTCCCTTGGGCACAAAACTGAAAATAATACAGCTCTCCACAAAGTGCACTTCTGCTGCTATTGGAACATACTAACTACACACACAGGCAGACAGCTAACAAACAATCCAAGACGTCTAATAAAGTTCCAAAGCAGATTAATCCATTTAGGCTCTTTATTGTTGTTGATCTTGCTTTGTCTTTTCCTATCTTTACTTTTGTCTTGCACTGGACTTATTTTATTTTTTCAAACTGAAATACACACAATGACAAATGTTTAAGCCATGTGATTCAATTAACATACTGAAATGTAATACACAATATGTAAATATTAGCTTCACACAAATATACAGTACTATCATCAAACAAATACTTCTGAGTGTTGAAACTATTTCGATGGTGGAAATACACGACTGTCAGCCATTTTAAGTCCTCAAAACATCCATTGAAACAGTGCACAAAAATCGTTTTTCAATAAACATCTTTGTATCAAATGTAACCACTTTCCACCTTAATATTGAGGTTACATAAACAAGTTAAACAGTTTACTTACAGACTTATCTTTTCCAAGGCTTGTAAGAGCTAACACAACTTGTCTACTTCTCAATTGTCTCATGAACTTAACTGACGTCGTCAACCCAGAAGTGCCCAAACTATTGATGCGTAGTATTTTCATATCTCCACAAGGTGTCAGTAAGAGTCTACAATCAAATGGGCATAACATTGCCCATTTGGGATTCTTCCCAGGGATTCGAATAAAGAACCAACTCTTTTTCTTTACTATAGTGGCCTCGATAACGGTAACCGGTTCTCAAAAAGGGATTCGAGTCCATGGAATCGGTTCTTTTCTTATCGAACAACCAGGTAATCAGTGCTACTGTGGGCAGATAAAAGCACTCTGGGGTGGCTCAGTCTTTTTACTTTGAGACAGCGAAAAGAAGTGACCGAAGAAAGTTTGTAGTTCTTGACATATTACGTTTGGCTTTTCCTGTTTTTACACACCACTGCCCCCACATAGATTGCAGTCCTGTGGGACACACTGTGGTGTGACTCATAGGGTTAGGTCACTTCACGTGACAGGGCTGTAGAAAATAGCCATTACACATTCCTTCATATTAAACAAACTACTACATTATACGGATTGTGCATTTGGCAAACAATCAGGAATATCATGACATTCACAGAAAAGGAAAAAAAGGAAGGAAAAATGTACATGTTCCTAACTGACCTAACAAAAATACTAGCACCAACTCACATGACATGCTTTGTGGATAAAAGCACCAACTCACATGACATGCTTTGTGGATAAAGGCAGCCTGTGCTCTGAAGCTCTCACAAGCCAACACAGGATACACTTGTTTAGTAGTTATTTGTTTTCTTTGGGGTGTTCAAACTTCTTCCATTTTAAAGCGCCATGAACAGAAATGAATTTTGATACGTTTTTGTGCAAGAAAGATGGTAAAACCATTCAAATATACCGTATTTTTCGGAGTATAAGTCGCTCCGGAGTATAAGTCGCACCGGCCGAAAATGCATAATAAAGAAGGGAAAAAAAACATATATAAGTCGCAAAATTATAATAATATGACTCCTTTAATGCGCCCTATAATCCGGTGCGCCTTATATATGAAAAAAATATCAAAAATAGACCATTCATCGGCAGTGCGCCTATATATATATATATATATATATATATATATATATATATATATATATATATATATATATATATATATATATATATATATATATATATATATATATATATTAGGGCTGCAACAACTAATCGATTAAATCGATTAAAATCGATTATAAAAATAGTTGGCGATTAATTTAGTCATCGATTCGTTGGATCTATGCTATGCGCATGCGCAGAGGCTACTTTTTAATTTTATTATTATTATTATTATTTTTTTATAAACCTTTATTTATAAACTGCAACATTTACAAACAGCTGAGAAACAATAATCAAAATAAGTATGGTGCCAGCATGCTGTTTTTTTTTCAATAAAATACTGGAAAGGATAGAAATGTAGTTTGTCTCTTTTATCCAATTATTAATCAAAGTAATAATTGACAGATTAATCGATTATCAAATTAGTTGTTGGTTGCAGCCCTAATATATATATATATATATATATATATATATATATATATATATATATATATATATATATATATACATATACATATATATATACATACATATATATATATACGGTATATATATACACACACACACAGGTAAAAGCCAGTAAATTAGAATATTTTGAAAAACTTGATTTATTTCAGTAATTGCATTCAAAAGGTGTAACTTGTACATTATATTTATTCATTGCACACAGACTGATGCATTCAAATGTTTATTTCATTTAATTTTGATGATTTGAAGTTGCAACAAATGAAAATCCAAAATTCCGTGTGTCACAAAATTAGAATATTACTTAAGGCTAATACAAAAAAGGGATTTTTAGAAATGTTGGCCAACTGAAAAGTATGAAAATGAAAAATATGAGCATGTGCAATACTCAATACTTGGTTGGAGCTCCTTTTGCCTCAATTACTGCGTTAATGCGGCGTGGCATGGAGTCGATGAGTTTCTGGCACTGCTCAGGTGTTATGAGAGCCCAGGTTGCTCTGATAGTGGCCTTCAACTCTTCTGCGTTTTTGGGTCTGGCATTCTGCATCTTCCTTTTCACAATACCCCACAGATTTTCTATGGGGCTAAGGTCAGGGGAGTTGGCGGGCCAATTTAGAACAGAAATACCATGGTCCGTAAACCAGGCACGGGTAGATTTTGCGCTGTGTGCAGGCGCCAAGTCCTGTTGGAACTTGAAATCTCCATCTCCATAGAGCAGGTCAGCAGCAGGAAGCATGAAGTGCTCTAAAACTTGCTGGTAGACGGCTGCGTTGACCCTGGATCTCAGGAAACAGAGTGGACCGACACCAGCAGATGACATGGCACCCCAAACCATCACTGATGGTGGAAACTTTACACTAGACTTCAGGCAACGTGGATCCTGTGCCTCTCCTGTCTTCCTCCAGACTCTGGGACCTCGATTTCCAAAGGAAATGCAAAATTTGCATGGTTGGGTGATGGTTTGGGGTGCCATGTCATCTGCTGGTGTCGGTCCACTCTGTTTCCTGAGATCCAGGGTCAACGCAGCCGTCTACCAGCAAGTTTTAGAGCACTTCATGCTTCCTGCTGCTGACCTGCTCTATGGAGATGGAGATTTCAAGTTCCAACAGGACTTGGCGCCTGCACACAGCGCAAAATCTACCCGTGCCTGGTTTACGGACCATGGTATTTCTGTTCTAAATTGGCCCGCCAACTCCCCTGACCTTAGCCCCATAGAAAATCTGTGGGGTATTGTGAAAAGGAAGATGCAGAATGCCAGACCCAAAAACGCAGAAGAGTTGAAGGCCACTATCAGAGCAACCTGGGCTCTCATAACACCTGAGCAGTGCCAGAAACTCATCGACTCCATGCCACGCCGCATTAACGCAGTAATTGAGGCAAAAGGAGCTCCAACCAAGTATTGAGAATTGTACATGCTCATATTTTTCATTTTCATACTTTTCAGTTGGCCAACATTTCTAAAAATCCCTTTTTTGTATTAGCCTTAAGTAATATTCTAATTTTGTGACACACGGAATTTTGGATTTTCATTTGTTGCCACTTCAAATCATCAAAATTAAATGAAATAAACATTTGAATGCATCAGTCTGTGTGCAATGAATAAATATAATGTACAAGTTACACCTTTTGAATGCAATTACTGAAATAAATCAAGTTTTTCAAAATATTCTAATTTACTGGCTTTTACCTGTATGTATATATATATATATATATATATATATATGTATATATATATATATATATTTATATACATATATATGTATGTATATGTATGTATATATGTCGTCGGCATCCTTCCGTCTCGGGAGACGATGGGGTAGATCCAAAGGGGGGGGGGTCTAACTGGGATGGTCCCTCCCACGGACGGAGATGGGCTCCTGGCACCTGTTTCCTTCGCCAATTGGGTGGGCTTAGAACCGGTATCTGCTGGAGTGACCTCTCCAGTGGACCTCTCCAGTGGATCTACATGGCTTGGGAAATGGAACTATGGAAGGCAAGCTGTTGTCCAGACAGACTAAATTATTGTGTATGCACCTTCGGGGATCTGCTCCAATTTATTTACTGTATTAATGACAATAAAACTCTATTCTATTCTAATCCGGTGCGCCCTATGGTCTGGAAAATACGGTATATTGTTAATGTCGCTCCAAAATCGGAGAAGGTGTTTGCAAAGGTGGGCTGTTTGCCCTCTGAACCATTTATACAAAAAAAAATGGCTTATTATGCAAACTAGATAATGACGTCATTCAGCAACTCCTAGTGACAGCCAATAGCGACTTTCCTTACTGGGAAGTTGCCAACACACGAACCCTCCGGATCCAAAGCCCAGGTCGGAACAGCAATAAACTCAAACAAAAGAAGCCGTTTCTGGTGCAAACCAAATAGTGGCAAACAATGTTGTGGAACGTAAAAAGGCAACAATGGTGAGACATTATCAGGCCTCCAGCTGCCTCGGTAATAACATCCATCATCCTGGTGTCTCATGACAAGACGGGAAAACGTCACCCGATTCGAAATACGAGTCGATGAAAAAACTATTCGCAATTAAGTCAAGTAAGATAAGAATAGAATCACCAAGCACTTACCAGAGACTATTTCAACGTCTCGCTCTCGAACGTCACTATTTTCTCATGGAAATATGAAGCCGTCGTCGCTTCCGTTAGGCGGCTCGGTTTCTGGTGTCCGGGGAGCGGGAGGGGGGGGGAAAGGACCAATCACAAGCTAAGGAAAAACGTAAACCCCGCCTTTTCATGACGCAGCGTTGGCTGCCGTGACGCGAGAAATTCGGCCGCCATCTTGAAGTGGTGATGAGGAGCCGGCGAGCAGCCTAAACTGACAGTTGACAGGTAAAAAACAAAGATGGTGTTCAGAGTTTTCCTGCTCAAATGAGCGGAATGTTGAAGATAGGAATCGGGGGATTACTTTTCACAAGTAAGATTTAACATTAACGTACTATTGGTTGTATTTTGTGAAAAGAATATTACCACAGAGATGAGAAGGAGCAAAGATCTTCAATAGAGATGTCCGATAATATCGGCCTGCCAATATTATCAATGCTTTAAAATGTAATATCGGAAATTATCGGTATCGTTGTTTTTAAATTATATGTATATATGTATATATATATATATATATATATATATATATATATGTATATATATATATATATATATATATTGGCAGACCGGGGTGGTGGTTCCTCTCTTTAAGAAGGGGAACCGGAGGGTGTGTTCCAACTATCGTGGGATCACACTCCTCAGCCTTCCCGGTAAGGTCTATTCAGGTGTACTGGAGAGGAGGCTACGCCGGATAGTCGAACCTCGGATTCAGGAGGAACAGTGTGGTTTTCGTCCTGGTCGTGGAACTGTGGACCAGCTCTATACTCTCGGCAGGGTCCTTGAGGGTGCATGGGAGTTTGCCCAACCAGTCTACATGTGCTTTGTGGACTTGGAGAAGGCATTCGACCGTGTACCCCGGGAAGTCCTGTGGGGAGTGCTCAGAGAGTATGGGGTAACGGACTGTCTTATTGTGGCAGTCCGCTCCCTGTATAATCAGTGTCAGAGCTTGGTTCGCATTGCCGGCAGTAAGTCGGACACGTTTCCAGTGAGGGTTGGACTCTGCCAAGGCTGCCCTTTGTCACCGATTCTGTTCATAACCTTTATGGACAGAATTTCTAGGCGCAGTCAGGGCGTTGAGGGGATCTGGTTTGGTGGCTGCAGGATTAGATCACTGCTATTTGCAGATGATGTGGTCCTGATGGCTTCCTCCAGCCAAGATCTTCAGCTCTCACTGGATCGGTTCGCAGCCGAGTGTGAAGCGACTGGGATGGGAATCAGCACCTCCAAGTCCGAGTCCATGGTTCTCTCCCGGAAAAGGGTGGAGTGCCATCTCCGGGTTGGGGAGGAGATCTTGCCCCAAGTGGAGGAGTTCAAGTACCTCGGAGTCTTGTTCACGAGTGGGGGAAGAGTGGATCGTGAGATCGACAGGCGGATCGGTGCGGCATCTTCAGTAATGCGGACGCTGTATCGATCCGTTGTGGTGAAGAAGGAGCTGAGTCGGAAGGCAAAGCTCTCGATTTACCGGTCGATCTACGTTCCCATCCTCACCTATGGTCATGAGCTTTGGGTCATGACCGAAAGGACAAGATCACGGGTACAAGCGGCCGAAATGAGTTTCCTCCGCCGAGTGGCGGGGCTCTCCCTTAGAGATAGGGTGAGAAGCTCTGTCATTCGGGGGGAGCTCAAAGTAAAGCCGCTGCTCCTCCACATCGAGAGGCGCCAGATGAGGTGGTTCGGGCATCTGGTCAGGATGCCACCCGAACGCCTCCCTAGGAAGGTGTTTCGGGCACGTCCGACCGGTAGGAGGCCACGGGGAAGACCCAGGACACGCTGGGAAGACTATCTCTCCCGGCTGGCCTGGGAACGCCTCGGGATCCCCCGGGAGGAGCTGGACGAAGTGGCTGGGGAGAGGGAAGTCTGGGCTTCCCTGCTTAAGCTGCTGCCCCCGCGACCCGACCTCGGATAAGCGGAAGAAGATGGATGGATGGATGGATGGATATATATATATATATATATATATATATATATACACGGAAGTTGTGGTGTTGAGACTCTGTTTTGATTAGACTAAACAGGTGTCATGTAAGACCCAGGACATATACTTGATGATTGCGTCTGACATTTTGTTTCTGGTGTTCAGATTTCATCTTCTTAAAGTGAAAACAATGTTTTTGTCTTATCTGTGTTGGCCCTGCGATGAGGTGGCGACTCCGCCTTCCGCCCGAATGCAGCTGGGATAGACTCCGGCATCTTATAAGTAGACGCAACATTGAGCGCTACTGCCTCCTGGCGCTGACGAGACGCGGGGCCGCCATCTTGGAGTGGTGATCCGCCCCACTCAGTGCAATTCATTTGGCAGGAGCAATGATTGATTGATTGAGACTTTTATTAGTAGATTGCACAGTACAGTACATATTCCATACAATTGACCACTAAATGGTTACGCCCCAATACGTTGTTCATCTTGTTTAAGTCGGGGTCCACGTTAATCAATTCATGGTACAAATATATACTATCAGCATAATACAGTCATCACACAAATTAATCATCAGAGTATATACATTGAAATTATTTACATTATTTACAATCGAAAATGAACTGTCAGCGCATTTTCACACGTTTTTTTTTGTCATACGTGTAGCTATGATAAAGGACACATGTTTTGGCGTGTTTTATTATTCATAGTTTGCTTAACAGTAATAGAATATTCTTATATGCTATAAATGAGCAGACGTCCGAGATCAAAACTGGGAATATAATCCCAGAGAAGGGGGAAAAAAAGGTCAGCTATTTTTAAGTTGAAGAAACAATATGATGAGGTTATATATACACATGTGTATATCCTACATAAAAATTGGGTTGGAAAGCTAGACTACATTTAGACTTGTATAATACTGTATAGTGTGAAAAATGCATATATATGTTTATGAGTTATTTCTTTTTTTATTCATAGTCATGTTTGAATCAGCTAGTGTTTTTCCATTTTATGTCCGCAAGTAAACTGTGTGTGTTACCTTGAAGACTTGGAATGTAGGGGTTGGAGTACTCCCTTATATCTTATCTGTAGTAGAACAATGAGCCTGTATTCCTTTCTGGAGAGGGTGGGGGCCGTTTGCGTATTCAAGAAGTGGTCTCTTCCTGTTTGAATGTTAGATCAAGTAGAGCAGCCGATATGAACGTATTGGTTGAGTTGAACTCCTAAAGCTTTAGTATAAACTTGAAAATGTTCCAATTCTGTCTTGATGGTCCTTCTTACTCAGCATATATGTCATCGAAAGAACTTGGGATTGACCAGAGGAAGAACTGGTCAGACGCAACAATTGCCACTGTCCATCTGATTGTTTACCAATTTACCATGAATTGATTTACGTGGACCCCGACTTAAACAAGTTGAAAAACGTATTCGGGTGTTACCATTTAGTGGTCAATTGTACGGAATATGTACTGTACTGTGCAATCTACTAATAAAAGTCTCAATCAATCAATCAATCGTCTAGTTAGCTAACATATATTCCCCACCCCTACACAATGTGGTTCTAACTTTTACCCCTGTTGGCTTTTACAATCTTTATCTTCATCATTTATTTCAACTTTATGTTATTCAAGTATGACATTTTTAAATGTAATTAATTTCATTGACAAGCAATTCTATTATGGTCAGACTCTTGTTTGCTAGCGGCTACGATTTCAGTACTATTGAAGATCTTTGCTCCTTCTCAACTCTGTGGTAATATTCTTTTCACAAAATACAACCAACCAACCAACCATGTTAAATATTACTTGTGAAAAGTAATCCTCCGATTCAGGCCCGGCCCTAACCAATCTGGCGCCCTAGGCAAGATTTTAGGTGGCGCCCCCCCCACATCGGCAGTGAAGTGTATATACTCACAAGAAACCAAATAGCTTTGTCTTTGACCTTTTTTTTACTTAAAGAAAGCAAATTAACAATCAGAATAGTTAACAAGATAAAAAAAAATATGAATAAATAAATGAATGCAAAAAATAAAAAATGAATATATGAAATACAATATTTTTTACATACATATTGCTTAATTTACAATAATGATGTGCACTTTAAAAACTAGGCTTACAACTATACCTAATATATAAAGGGGTGGAAAAGTGACTATTACCTGCAGGGCAAACATTAGCTAACCAGAAGGCAATAACAATGTAAACAAAAAACACCTGCTTAAAAGATCTAATACAAATGTCCCTGAGGAATGTATGGTGGGAGTACTGTAATTACCTAACGTTACATTATTATTTTCCATAACAATTTAGCCCCCTCCACAATATTAACCCGACGTTAAAACAGAACTAGCTATTTATTGATTAGCAATTGCCGAATCATGTAACATTAGCTTAATGCTAAAAAGCCAGGTTACTATCACATTCTGTAACAGACAAATAATTTCATATAGGCTAACGTTACCTACCTGCTACCTCTGTCTTTTCTCGTTTCTCCTCCTCTTCTTTTCTCTTGTTTCTTCCCTGGGCACCTGACAGTTTTGGCCGTTTTGACATCTTGTGTTGATTTTTTGATGTGGTGACGTCCAAAAAGAGTCATGATACGGGAAGGGAGGGGGCGCATATATATTATATTATATATTTCCATTATATAGGCTTTACTTTGCATTTTAATTAACGTGGGATTATTTTTTGTATTTAGAAATAATAGTACCAACTTTTTTTTTTTTTCCCAACATTTGTGGCACTGGCGTGGCGCCCCCTGATGGACGGCGCCCTTAGCATTTGCCTATACGGCCTATGCCACGGGCCGGCCCTGCCCCGATTCCTATTTTCAACAGTCCGGCATCTTTGTTTTCTACCTGTCAACTGTCAGTTTAGGCTGCTCGCCGGCTCCTCGTCACCACTTCAAGATGGCGGCCCAATTTCTCGCGTCACAGCAGCCAATGCAGCGTCTACTTCTAACATGTCTATGGGCTCCGGTGGTCGGGCGAAATTCAGCGTGCTTGAAATATTTTGTGTCGCCCGCCGCGGGAGCGCGCATTGGGGGCGGAGCTCCCGTGACTTGTTCAGACAGCGGCGGCACTTCCGTGTTATTATCGATGTCAATGATACAAAATGTGGATTATTACCATCATGTTTTGATTGTCAAAAATGTTGTTGGTGTACCATCGGACATTCCTACCATTTAAAATGAGTTGTTTAACGTGGACCCCGACTTAAACAAGTTGAAAAACTTATTGGGGTGTTACCATTTAGTGGTCAATTGTACGGAATATGTACTGTACTGTGCAATCTACTAATAAAAGTTTTCGATCAATCAAAAAACCCGAATAAATGCTTCTTTTTTTTCTGCGTATGACATTAATAACATCCTGTAATTTGTTTTATTTATTTCATTTTCTGGTTGATGATAAAATAACAGCAATATAATGTTAACAAACACTACAGAGTAGACTCAATTCCATGTTAAAAAACAAAACAAAACAAAAAAACATTAAAAAAATTATCACACACACACTAGGTGTGGCGAAATTTGTCCTCTGCATTTGACCCATGCCCCTGTTCACCCCCCGGGAGGTGAGGGGAGCACTGAGCAGCAGCGGTGGCCACGCCCGGGAATCATTTTTGGTGATTTAACCCCCAATTCCAACCCTTGATGCAGAGTTGTCTTGGATGGGACAATACACATTTGAAGTAGTTCAATATATGTATGATTACATTTGAAAAAAAAAAGTTTACAGATTTGGTGGAATGGTGGTAATAAAATTGTTTTATACCGATACAGTATTAAGTTACATTATGCTATTGAAGTGAATTAATTAACTCATATTATGTTTTGCATATGGAGAAAGCAAACCACCAAGTTTAATTAAATAGTGGTATTTCAGTTTGAGCACATAAGGCCCCTTAGTTTGATATTCGCAGGTGGATTGGATCACTTCTCGTAGGAAAAGAGGCTCTTATTGGGACTTCGGAATGCAAAAGTGATAACCATATCCTTGAGAAAAGACTACCGGTCTAGCTCAACGTCAACATTTAAGTTATGGCTCTCTTACACACGAACATCTCCTTACATGGCCAGGATGTGCTCTCCTGACTTAGCACACACACCTAGAGACAGGAAGGAGGAATATAAAACTGATGGGTTGGCTTCTCCAAGTTAGGAGTGCCTCATTTTCTTGACCTAACCTCCTCCAGGTAACTGCAGTCCTGTGTAATGATGCTCGCTCGTAATAAGGCAATTTTTGGTTCAGCAAAGAGTCTCCGACGTCTCCTTTGATCCAGTCCACTGCCGTGTCATCCTTCTGTCCGGACGAGGATGACAAGACTAGAAATACACTTCACAATCAAGCTGTACTTTTCCTATCTGTGCAAGGACAAAAACGTATTGTCTGAGGGGTGACCTCAGCCGCAGATGTTAGCTTTGTTTTAGCTCGCTGACAGCCAAGGACTTCAAGGACCTCAACGAAGATAAGACGACAGCACGCAGAGACAAGGTGAAATCACAAGGCCCCGGCACATTCCGTCACGTATTGTGCGCACTGGAGCTGCTTTGCATGACATGTGTGACCACTCCTTTTAGAGGCATCCTCAGTGATGTTGACTGGGGAACTCCTGAATAAATAGAGGGACGCGGGAGCTGTACCTTAGAGCGTCGGGCGTGACTGTGACTAAGTGTGCAGCTCCATGCGTTCTCATCCATCCATCCATCATCCATCTTCTTCCGCTTATCCGAGGTCGGGTCGCGGGGGCAGCAGCCTAAGCAGGGAAGCCCAGACTTTCCTCTCCCCAGCCACTTCGTCCAGCTCTTCCTGTGGGACCCCGAGGCGTTCCCAGGCCAGCCGGGAGACATAGTCTTCCCAACGTGTCCTGGGTCTTCCCCGCGGCCTCCTACCGGTCGGACGTGCCCTAAACACCTCCCTAGGGAGGCGTTCGGGTGGCATCCTGACCAGATGCCCGAACCACCTCATCTGGCTCCTCTCGATGTGGAGGAGCAGCGGCTTTACTTTGAGCTCCTCCCGGATGGCAGAGCTTCTCACCCTATCTCTAAGGGAGAGCCCCGCCACCCGGCAGAGAAAACTCATTTGGGCCGCTTGTACCCGTGATCTTGTCCTTTCGGTCATAACCCAAAGCTCATGACCATAGGTGAGGATGGGAACGTAGATCGACCGGTAAATTGAGAGCTTTGCCTTCCGGCTCAGCTCCTTCTTCACCACAACGGATCGATACAGCGTCCGCATTACTGAAGACGCCGCACCGATCCGCCTGTCGATCTCACCATCCACTCTTCCCTCACTCGTGAACAAGACTCCGAGGTACTTGAACTCCTCCACTTGAGGCAAGATCTCCTCCCCAACCCGGAGATGGCACTCCACCCTTTTCCGGGCGAGAACCATGGACCCGGACTTGGAGGTGCTGATTCTCATCCCAGTCGCTTCACACTCAGCTGCGAACCGATCCAGTGAGAGCTGAAGATCCTGGCCAGATGAAGCCATCAGGACCACATCATCTGCAAAAAGCAGAGACCTAATCCTGCAGCCACCAAACCAGATCCCCTCAACGCCTTGACTGCGCCTAGAAATTCTGTCCATAAAAGTTATGAACAGAATCGGTGACAAAGGGCAGCCTTGGCGGAGTCCAACCCTCACTGGAAACGTGTTCCGACTTACTACCGGCAATGCGGGCCAAGCTCTGGCACTGATCATACAGGGAGCGGACTGCCACAATCAGACAGTCCGATACCCCGTACTCTCTGAGCACTTCCCGAGGGACACGGTCGAATGCCTTCTCCAAGTCCACAAAACACATGTAGACTGGTTGGGCAAACTCTCATGCACCCTCAAGGACCCTGCCGAGAGTATAGAGCTGGTCCACAGTTCCACGACCAGGACGATGCGTTCTGGTCATGACCATGCGTTCTCCTCATGAGCTAAATTGAACTCTGTCTCTGCATGACTCCTTGCTTCTTGTCTGTTTAATAGATGTCATCAGTGTTTGAACCTGACAATTTACCATGCTGGGTTGTGCATCATCCTAACATGAATACTAGTTTCCTGAGACACATTGTATGGGATCTTAAACGGACCTTAAAAACTTCAAGAGAAACATGAATGGCTCAACATAATTTATTTTCATTTTATGTTAAAATGTACAGAGTTCTTGCTAAGAAAGGGTCGGGGGGAGGGGAGGGTGAATAAATGGAAATACATACAGAGACAGAAGAGAGTTGAGGGCGCTGAGCACAGCACAGCACTGCACTCCTCTGTTCATTTTGCACTCTCTCTTAGCATACAATGCAACATGTACAATTCCAAAGGATACAAAAAGGGAAGCGATATAAACAGACAGAAATATACGGAGCTTATTTTTACATGCCTCTTTAATGTAAGGAAGTCATCCTATACACACACACACAAGTAAAAAAAATGCCAAGTGACCTTTAGATATTTGTAGTCCTTTTTGTTTAAAATATCATTAATATACTACACAAAGATAGAAAAACTCTAGAGATGAGATGGAATGGAGAGGTTAAAGGCATCTTTAAGTCAGTAAAAGTGAAAATATTTTTTTTTTTTGTTCTTTTGAATTTCTTTAGTAATCATTACCCCAAGATGTGAGCTAAAAAATATGTGGTTCTTGTTTTTTTCCTGAAACAGAAGTGGGGGGGGGAAAAATGACAGTACCAATGTCAATGTCAGAATTTCCTTTTATATTATAGAAAAAAAAAAAAAAACGTGTTCTCTACAACAGCTTTTCTAAAGTCCAAAAGAGTCAGCTCGTGTCGTAATAGAAAGCTGCCCACTCTGATAAAATTCAGAAAGAAAACAAAAGTTCAGAACAGAACGATAGACACAAATAAAGTATGCAATGTCAGATGTATCAGAAAACAAAACAAAAAAAAACCCCTCCTCTTTTGATGTTGAATACTGGTACATGGAGCAACGAGGCGGAACGTTCCACCCGAGCCGTTTCGACGCCATAACCCGACAAAGCTCTGACCCTGCTTCCATACGAGTGTGCCTCTGTGTGGGCCAAGCCATGCACTACACCAGGCATTTAGGTGCACCTTTTACAAAGGCTGTTTACCGCAGTATCTCTAGCAAACAGAAGTTGAGAGAAAATAAAATATATATATATAAAAAAATACATGTTTAACAGAATACACACTTCATAAGCTGACACTCCACCTCTGTGGGTCATCAACCTTTTGGGGGGTGGGAGTTGGCTAATTGTTAACCGCGTTTCCTTCAAGCAGCTAAATGGAAATCTCACCAGTTGCTCTTTATTTTTCATTGCCGAAGAAGTAGACGTCGGACACCGACGGTCAGTGGAGTGTGGAAACGTAGAAAGCTGAAGGTTGTACATTCCTAGGCGAGAGCTAGCCAGTCTATGTGTGTGTGTGTGTGTGTGTGGTACCGGAATATTTACATCTATACTTCTCAGAGCGGAAGAAGACTGGAACATAATGCTATTGTTTTACGTACGGATGAGACAGTAAAATGCTTGCCTTCTCCGTGTGTGTCGCTGCAGTGTTTTTGGTACGATGCCGTCCACCCAGGAAGACAGAAACATGGCTGAAAACCTCTACACTCGCTTTTCCACGTTGACGGGGGCCGGCCGTGGAGATGTCACACGTATAAAGACTGAAGCATTTAAGAGGCCTGCCCGCACAAGGATATTCCAAAACAAGAAAAATAAAGTTCAACATGTTTAACAGAACGAGAATGCGTCTCTTTTTTTTTTTTTTTAAGGTAAGGCTTCCTATGTCGAAAGATTGTGTGCGTGGATGAAAATAATCCGATAAAGATCTTTTATCGTTTGCAGTCGGACAAACAAGAACGTATCCGGTTATGTCATTTTCTGTGTATATTCCCCTTTCTCCACCGTGCACGTCAAGAGGAATAGTTTGCGGGGACTGTGTACGCCTGGCCTGGTCCATGGACACGCCTGGTCTCTCCTATGAGAAACTACCACTATGATTACACAGAAAAACAGGAAACCCAAAGAGTCTCTCTGTTAGCATTCACCTCCTTCTGGCGCTTTCCGCAGCACTGGAGAGTGTGACAAAGAGTACAGCCAATGTCAGCCGTGGCCCCGTCGAGTCTTTTCCACTCTTGCCGCTTTTCATCTGCTCATGTATGGCGACTGTTTCGGGACACCAGCGTAGCTATGATGAGAGGGGCCTGTGTACATCATGTTGCCATGGTGATTTGGCTGCATAGGCTGCTGGGGGTAACCCTGCCCACCCATCATCCCCATTTGCATTTGCATGGGATACTGAGCTGGCTGATTCATGTAAGGGGGATTACCGTGGTAACCACTGTTCATCATTGGTTGGGGCATTCGGTAGCCAGCTGACATGGCATTGAGCGGAGTCATGTTCATGGAATTGTACGCAGCTGGCGTGGGCATGAGGTTTGGCATCATGCCGCGTTGAACAGCCAAGGTGCGAGGTGTGCCCTGCATGGCCACAGCCCCCGAGCTGCGCCCGTAGAGCTGCTGTTGGTGCGTGGCTGGCGCCAGTTGCTGAGTGGCTTTGGAGCGGATGGAGATATGGCCTTTGACGGTTGCCATTTGGCCCTGCAGCCGCTGTGTGTGCGGCGGGGGGCCGAGGCTGATGTTGGTGGTGGGCATGTTGCATTGCAGCTGCAGGGAGCCCAGGTTCATGGAGCCGGAGCTAAGGTTAGGGGGTGGAGTCATTGTGGGCTGGCCCTGGGGGATGGGAGTGTGGGCAGAGGGGGCGAGCCCAGAGTTAGAGAGTGACACACTGGTGGCGTAGGAGGTGACGGAGGCCGAGTGAGAGTAAGGCATGGCATGGGGGTCCATGATAGTGTTCGTGAGCTGTTGGAGTTTGGCCAGGCTGAATGTTGCAGAGGGCTGGGGGTAACCCCCTGTGCCAAAATCCTGACCCATACGCTCATACAGGGTGCGACCACCTCCCCCTCCGCTCTCGGGAATCTCCATTATCATGGGAGTGGAGCCAAAGCCATTACCCATGCTACACTGGGAAAGGGGCTGCTGAGAGGGTGGGGCCGAGGATGGAGGCTGGGAGTTGGGGGCTTGCTGCTGCTGTGTGACCTTTTTTTGGGACGACTGTGACTGCTGTTGATTAGTGCTTGGAGGCCTCTCAATAACGCCACAGCTCTGGGGAGACTTAATACCACAACCGGGCGTGTTAGATGGGTGAGGGCGAGGTGGGGCTTGGGGGACAGTTACTGCATTACTGCTTCCGGGACCGTTGTTGGCACCAGATCCGGTTTGCTGGATGAGGCTACAGCTTCCCATTCCATGCTGAGAGCCTCCATTTCCTGTGGAAGATGTCAGGCTGGGAGCTGGCACAAAGGAACAGCTGTTGGACTGGGAGGACGACTGGGTGGCTGAGCTAGACGAAGAGGCGGCAGATGAAGAAGCTGAAGAAGCCCCTGGGACAGATATTCCCCCTCCATTACCCCCATTGCCTGTTCCGTTTCCCCCTCCGCCCATAGTGGAGTCATAGCTGCTGGGGTTGTCATAGTTCTCCGTAGTGCTCTCAATACTGCCGAGGTCACTGAAGCCGCTGTCCACCACTTGCTGCGAATGGTCTGATACAGATGGGACATCCATCATTGGAGATGTCTCCATGTTCTGTTGAGAGGGTGCAGACAAAGAACTGGGGTGTTCTGGGGTGATCTGTGTGTACCCACTTCCAGTTCCACTACCACTTCCACCTGCTGCAGTGGGGCCCGGCGTCCCTCCTCTCTGGCCAGCTGGAGTTGTGTCCATGACGGCAGAAGGCAATCCTGGACTGTTCACCGAACGCACAGACTGACTGGGCAAGGGGGGAATTGGGGGATTAGGCATTGGGCTGCTGTGTTGTGAGGCCCCACACTCCTCTACCAACGCCAAGGCCTCCTCCTCAGCATCCCCTGTGTGGCTATAACTCTGTAGAGTCCGACAAGCTGCAAGTGTCTCTTCACAGTCCTGGTAAGCACCATGATGAGCCTCAGTCTCTTCATCTTGAGCTTCCCCCTGTGTCAGAGACTGGACGGCCTGGACTGTCTCCAGGTCAAGTTCATTGGAGTGGTGATGGGGATGATGTGAATGATGGTGACCCAGCTCCTCTTTGAAGTCCGAGTGCTGATGAGATTGGGCGTGGGAGTGTGTCTGTTGGGGTTCTATTAACAGTGCGACATCCTTATCCTCCGTTTGCAAAGGCTGAAGCTCCATAGGTTCCGAGGGAACAGACATGGCCGTAACAGTTTCCACAGCTGCGGCGGCGGCAGCAGACTCCTCCTGCTCCCTCCGCCGCCTGTCCTCCTGCTGTGGATCACTGGAGGAGGGCCTGCACTTGGACTCCTGCGACTCCTCTTCATGCTGTTGTTCCTCCTCCTCCTCCTCCTCTTCTTCCTCTTGCTTGCTGACATAGTCCCGGGCCACGCTGTTCTCCATGTCTAAAAAAGCCTCTCCGCCTTGTGGTTCTTCTTTGACTGGAGGTGAGCTTGCATGGGAAGCAGGCTCCTCGTCTTCATCATCCTCCTCATCTTCTGACTCCTGGCTTTTTCTTTTCTTACTAATGTTGCTGCTGCTACTGCTTTTCTCTTCTAGGTGTCCGTCCCCTTCATCATCTGCATCATGGTCCTCACTTCGCCGGCTTCCTGAACACGGTGTAGCTGATGCTCGCCTCGACATAGTAAGATCACCACTTCCCGGGCTCTCAAATTCCCCCTCTTCTCTTTTCTCTTCCTCGTCATCTTCTTCCCTTTCACCAATATCATTATCCTGAGGGCGGAACTGTTGGGCCTTAGGCCCTGGGTTGGACATGGAAGAAGAAGGAGACAACAAAGGACAGGACAGTGGACGACTTGATTTGTTCTCCTCCCTCTCTGACTCAGCTTCCTCCTCCTCTTCTTCTACTTCTTCAGGCTCAGAGGTGTGAGGTGGCTTTGGTACAGGTGGCGGTGCTTGATGAAGACCAGGATTTTTGGGTGGTCTCCCTCTCCTTTTAGGGACCTTTGGCTCCACAGGCGTAGGGAGAAAGTCTTCTTCGTCAGAGTATTTTTCTTTGTCATCAGAGGTGAATCTGGAAACCCGCTTGCTGTTTTGATCTATTGAAAGCATTTGAACATTTTTGTCCGGCTGCTGCTCTAACAGTCTTTGTCTCTCCTGCTCCTGCTTATCTGCTTCCTCTTGGGCCCGCTGCAGATACCAACTTCGAGGCTTGCGACCGGGCTTCATCTTGATTTTGGGGGGTGTCGCCACCCCACTCACAAGTCTTACTGCAGCCGCTCGCTGGTTGGCTCCACTTCCAGGTGGCCTTCCAGGTCCCCGTTTCTTCCAGTGCAGTGGTTTACGACTCTTTCCCTTAGGCCAGCCTTTTTTCTTCTTGGCTGGGACCTCAGGATTGGCAACTAGATTTGCAGATGGTGCTGCTGGCAACTCAGCCACAGGGTTTAGCATGGCAGTAAGCTCTGCAAACAAAAATATACAAATGAACATGTGTGACATAAAACTACATAGATAACCATGTTTATATAGTTCACTAGGACTCAACAAAGTCCTTTACCCACCATCTTCCTCTGAATCTGAGAGACTGCAGTGTCTGCCCCTTTTGGAAGTTGGGTCTGACAATCTAAGTGCAGAGCGGGCTGGAGGGTAGCGGCGCAGGGGGTGGCCTACGGGTGTCTCCTCCTCAAGCCTCGGCATGGGCCTCTCTGAGTCAGAGTCCACAAAGGGCTCATCTAAAACCTCTGTGGTCTCAGAAATGGTCTCTGTCACCACGCTGCTGTGAGGGTGGCTGCGCTGGCGAAAACGACGCTTTCTCAATGGCTTCTGGGCAAAACAAAATGGGAAATCAGAATCAAATGCAAATCGAGGCTTTAAGTTCTTTATATTTCAAATTTTCTGAACCAATCGAGAAAGTTATTTTTTTCAAAACCTTTAGAAATGTTGGTGCTTTTGTCAATATCAATAGGTGACCAATTTAATAATCTTGTTTGCAGTAGTTTTACAATGTTGATTTTTAATATATTTAATCTCATGTTTGTGTGGATGTTTATGTACAAGACTCCTAAAGGAACTCCCATCCCACCCTAAACTCAATGTTGTCGAGCCATATACACACACACTTGGAGTGTTTATATGCACTAAAAAGCTCATTATATGAGGGAATAACATATCTACAACAAATATATATATATATATATATATATATATATATATATATATATATATATATATATATATATATACATATATATAATAGAAGTGTGGAAATTGATGTTCTGTGTACCATACGCAATCACACCCACACACAGCAGGCCTAGAGAGGAGGAGGACAGAGTGTAGGTACACAGAACATCAGAGGGTCAAATGTGCGAGAAAATGAGAGCAGTCAGTGTTGACAAACAATGTTGCAACCTTGTATGGGAACCACAGGTGCAGAAACACAAAATAAGAATCCTTGTGGGATGCAGAAACTGGCAGATAAATTTTCCGTGCAACGTTCATATTGTTGTTACTCAGCCAGCGTTTGTGGGTCTGATGGACCCGTTGCATTTTGTGGCTTTTAATTCCTCACATTCAAACACTTTTATGTTAAAATACTGAACAGAGGTTTATTGGGTTAAGGTAAACATCTGTTCAGTATTTTAACATAAAAGTGTTTGATTATGAGGCATTAAAAGCCACAAAATGCAACGGGTCCATCAGACCCACAAACGCTGGCTGAGTAACAACAATATGAACATTACACAAGGGTTAAATGGCAGACTAAACAATCTTCCACCTTTACAAGAGCCCAGGGTCCACCATACTTTGACGCCTATGTGTGTGAGAGCAAGAGACTACATTGCAATTTCATGCAGAATTAATGAAGTACCTACGGTAACCTAACCTACACAATCATAATGGCTACAATGAATGCATTTGTCACTTCACAAATAACATGAATAAATAGAAGCAGTTTGCTTTGTACCTTGCATTTGAGGCCCATAGCAGGCTTTGTCAGAATGGGTGGAGAGCTTGCCCTACCCTCCCCATCCTCATCATCATCATCGTCGTCATCGTCCTCCTCTTCCTCATCTTCTTCGCTGCTATCACTAAAGCCGCTCTTCCTGACAAGAGGAGAATCATTCAGCCTGGAAACTCCAGGAAGCTGCGTTGGCCCATCACCGTGTTCCTCCATCTGTCGAGGCTTGGGGCCTCTCTTTTTCCTTGGAGGGCGCCCTCTTCGAGTGGGGGTTACGACGGGGTGTCTGGCCATGTCCGTTGTGTGAAAGTCTGTGGGCTCTGCTTTTCTATCCAATGAGAACAGTGAGGGGGGACACGGAGATGATTCCGGTTTTCCTTCCTCCGTCTTCTCATCGCCCTCGTCCTCTTCCTCCATTGGGCGGGCCTTAGGTGGGCGTCCAACTCGCAGGCAGTCCTTCACGCCTTTACCCCAAGGCCAGTTTTTGGGTGGACGGCCACGGGGTCTGCGCTCTCCATTTGTCGGCAGGGGTGGTCGAGGCGGTTGTGGGGCAGGTGAACGACAGATTGGAGGTGATGTTGGAGAACTTTGGCTGACTGGAAAACCAAGAAAGCCCTTGCTTTCCTCTTCCTCCTCATCCTCTTCTCTCTTCTTGGCTTGAAACACGTGCCAAGACATTGATGGAAGCTTTTGACTTGGCTTGACCTATTAAAAAAATAAAAGCAAATGTCAAGACCTAATAGTGAAAAAACACACTAAAACAACACCTCCAGGCAACTTTAACCCTTGACTAACACCCTCCCCCCTCCACATCCCACCACCCCGGATTGTAAATAACCAAATGTAAATAATCAAATGTATTTCAAATGTATATACTTGTTCTTATGCTTTCTGAACTCACTATGTTCTCTGCCCGCTGTACATATCCTACCAAGTCAGACCTACACTGTTTCAATGCCCATTTCTCTGATGATGCAATTGTTGATGACTGAAGTATGCTGTTATCAACCAAACCCTCCTCATCCCACCCCCGGATTGTAAATAATGTAAATGATTCAATGTATATACTCTGATGATTAACTTGTGTGATGACTGTATTATGATGATAGTATATATTTGTACTAGAGATGCGCGGTTTGCGGACACAACCGCGGAGTCCGCGGATTATTCGCGGATCGGGCGGTTGAAATAAAATAAAATTAGATTTTATCCGCAGGTCGGGTCGGGCGGTTGAAATAAAAAAAAATTCGATTTTAAATAGATTCAGGCGGGTGGCAGTTAAACCAATTCGGAAATATATATACATAGTTAAATGTTGTTACCCACATTCGAAAAACGAGCAGGCACCTGCTGCATATGCCACAACAGAAGAAGAAAAAAAAAAAAAGAGATGGACACTTTTACGGAGCGGAGAAGGGACGCCTCGCCGGGGTCCGGGACCGAGGCCCCTTCCCCCGAGAGGGACCCACCGGGAGCCGTAGCTGAGGTGATCCGCGAGAAGGGCCCGACGCACGTCCAGGGTCACCACCGCGCCCACCGCACCGACACCCCGCCTCGTCCGCAGCTTACCTGCCCGCCACCCCCGTGGCCGGGGGCTCGTAACAGGGGTCACTCCGCGCGCTCCGCCCGCGCAGCTTACCTGCCCGCCACCCCTGTTGCCGGGGGCGCGTAACAGGGTTCACTCCGCGCGCAGTGCGCTCACGAAAGGGGTGGGGCTCACCCTGGTTGATATAGACAGCAGGACGGTGGCCATGGAAGTCGGAACCCGCTAAGGAGTGTGTAACAACCCACCTGCCGAATCAACTAGCCCTGAAAATGGATGGCGCTGGAGCGTCGGGCCCATACCCGGCCGTCGCCGGCAGCGAGAGCCGCGAGGGCTAGGCCGCGACAAGTAGGATGGCCGCCGCGGCGCGCGCTGAAGCCTCGGGCGCGAGCCCGGGTGGAGCCGCCGCGGGTGCGAGGAACATCGCACCTCCACGCGCTTGGAGGTGCGCTCAGCGCGGCTCCCATATGATTGCGCACTGGTGTGCGTCTGGGCCGTGACAGCGTGGCACGCATTGAATGTCTGTGCTGCATTGGATCAGTCTCCTTTCTTTAACAGGCAAAAGCTTTATAACCTCACTAATGCCTTGCATCGTCTATATTAGATATATAACAACGGGCGGGTGCGGGCGGATGGCAGGCGGGTGCGGTTTTCATTAAATGTTAGTTCGGGTGGATGGCGGATGGTTGACGACTTTCTGATGCGGTTGCGGATGAAATAATTGCCTATCCGCGCATCTCTAATTTGTACCATGAATTGATTTACGTGGACCCCGACTTAAACAAGTTGAAAAACTTATTCGGGTGTTACCATTTAGTGGTCAATTGTACGGGAATATGTACTGAACTGTGCAATCTACTAATAAAAGTTTCAATCAATCAATCAAGGACACATTTTAAAGAGTACCTATCAGTTTTTGATGCGTTTCAGACAACGCTTCTAACTTTAAACGGATATTTATAACCATTTTTTTTTAATTCTACAGCCTCAGACTCTAAATTCATTCAAGTCACTTTGGGAGAGGATTTAGGTGTGACCCTATCTGAAGATAGCTGGACAGAGATTTTAAGTACAGTTCATAGATCTCTTTGTGCCAGGCACAGCCTCATCCAATGCAAGTGACTACATTGTACTTATTATACCAAGATTTGATTAGCTCAGATGTATGCCGGAATATCTGAACGCTGTGATCAACGCCAACAGTCTCCAGCTAATTTCATACATATGTTTTGGCTCTGCCCATCTCTGGATAGTTAGCTATAGGACGGAAATTGTTAACACTTTGCCTGTGGTCACTGGCGAAAAAATTGAACGGAATCATTTAAGTCAGGCGTTTCAAAGTCATTTTAACTCAAAGGCCGCATGGAGGAAAATCTATTACCACGTGGACCAGACGGGTAAAATCATGGCATAATAGCTTAAAAATACAACTAAGGCAATTTCAATTTAAGTGCTGTTACCAATTGTTTATTTTACTCCTGTTTCTCGAGGGGGAGAAGTCGCAGCCCCGCTTTAGTTGTACCTCTTACTAGGTATACTTGCTCGTCCCAGTATAAACTATTTGCTTACCTAAAATAATTGCTATCGGGACATCCAGTGGACACATTTAGAACAGCAGATTCTTTCATTTAAAAAATGCAGCTCAACTTTACACTTAGCAAACTCATCTCGCGGGCCGCATTGAACCTGCTAGCGGGCTTGATCCGACCCACATGTTTTGACATCTCTGCTCTAAATGGACTACTTGGGGTAGCACCTCAGTCATCTAACTTTGGCAAATTGAAAAGGAATCTTGTAGCATTGCTACAAGAATCCAACTTGTAGCACGTACCAAGACTCCATCCATCCATCCATTTAAATGTGTTCTTTATTTTCTCAAATTGGAGAAAATTATGTATATGTAGGAGAGAATGAACCCTGATTGAAACACAATTGAAATGTGGGTTGTTTATGAGCCTTTTTTTATATACTGGTTGTGTGTTGCAGCTCTCTGGGGTCATTCAGGAATGCAGCTGTCTGTGGTTTTATGTCGAAATCTATCTGTTGAGGGTTTTTTTTCTCGTTTTTCAAGATTTATTTATTTAATTATTAATTGTTTTATTTTTGGGGGGCAGCACGGAGATACAGGGATTAGTGTGTGTGCCTCACAATACGAAGGTCCTGGGTTCGATCCCCGGGCTTGGGGACTTTCTGTGTAAAGTTTGCATGTAACTGCGTGGTTTCCCTCCAATGTGTGTGTATATATATGTGTATGTATACATACATATATGTATATATGTGTGTATATGTATATATATGTGTGCATGTATGTGTATATATATATATATATATATATATATACACTCAGCATCAAGGGTTGGAATTGGGGGTTAAATCACCAAAAATGATTCCCGGGCATGGCCAGCGCTGCTGCCCACTGCTCCCCTCACCTCCCAGGGGGTGATCAAGGGTGATGGGTCAAATGCAGAGAAAAATTTCGTCACACTTAGTGTGTGTGTGACAATCATTGGTACTTTAACTTTTAACTTAGTGTGAATGTGAGTATGAATGTCTATCTGTGTTGGCCCTGCGATGAGGTGGTGACTTGTCCTTTCGCCCGAGTGCAGCTGGGATAGACTCCAGCACCCCCCATGAACCCGAGAGGGACAATCGGTAGAAAATGGATGGATGTTATCTTGTTACTTATTGGGGGGTGGGGGTGGGGGTGGTTGGGCATTTCATGAGTTTGACTGTTCCTGTCAATGATGTGACTTAAAACCCAATAAACAAATGTCCAAAAAAAAAAAAAAAAAAAAAAAAAAAAAAGATTACCTCCTCGCGGTCATCCTCCCTCTGTTCTTCGTCATCCTCATCCTCATCTTCATCACCATCAGAAACCACGGTATTCGTTACGATTACAGGAGTCCAGCGAAGACACTCGGGGTCGACCTCGAGCTGTCGAGGTCGAGCCTTGAGACGAGCCATGTGGTTTGACACCAGCTTCTCTCGTCGCACCAGGACCGTCCTAACACAGCAAATAAAATCATCACAATTCTATATGCATGTTCATCATATTACATTGTAATGCCAACTTTCCAATGTATTTTTCTGAGGACACCTTGTGTCCCACACCACTGCACCCATTCTCACCCTCCACTATAAGTCTGTCACTACGTGCCTTCGTCAAAGATACACACACTGGGTGGCGCGACCCTTAATTGTTGGAGTTCCCTGTCAAATTACATTTTTGGTATCGCAGTTGGTTTTTTATTTTCAATATTTAATGTTGTTACAATACGGAATATTTATTTGTTATGCATTTTTATTTATATGCATATCATATGGGACACTGCAAATCTATTGAGTTCAGATAATGGCCAAATGCTCTAAAATACTGCACATAGTGTTTTTCTTCTTAAATCAGGTAACATACACATTGTTGACGTTAATATATTATCGAACGTATACAATAACAAATGAAAAATAATAATACTTTGCTAAGTAACTATTGTTACTCTTACAATGACGTAAAGTTACCGTATTTTTGGACTATAAGGCGCACTTAAAATCCTTTCATTTTCTCAAAACTCGACAGTGCCCCTTATAACCCAGTGCGCCTAATGTATGGCATAATTCTGGTTGTGCTTACTGACCTCAAAGCAATTTAATTTGGTACATGGTGTAATGATAAGTGTGACCAGTAGATGGCAGTAAACAACATCAAAACAACATCCATTGCTTTCGGTCTCCCC
This sequence comes from Nerophis lumbriciformis, assembly GCF_033978685.3. Classification (NCBI taxonomy): domain Eukaryota; kingdom Metazoa; phylum Chordata; class Actinopteri; order Syngnathiformes; family Syngnathidae; genus Nerophis; species Nerophis lumbriciformis. The sequence goes on along the minus strand of NC_084559.2, from coordinate 4,030,464 downwards.
TAGAGGGGGGGGGGTTACCCACATTTGCGGTCCTCTCCAAGGTTTCTCATAGTCATTCACATCGACGTCCCACTGGGGTGAGTTTTTCCTTGCCCTTATGTGGGCTTTGTACCGAGGATGTCGTTGTGTCTTGTGCAGCCCTTTGAGACACTTGTGATTTAGGGCTATATAAATAAAGATTGATTGATTGATTGAAACTTTAAATGTTCGATTGAGAATATAGAACATTACACACAGAGTTAAAAAATCTGTCAAAATTTTTTTAGTACGACTTCGGCAAGCTATGAAGCCGCACCGCTTGATGGATTGTCGGCGCATTAAACATACGAGTATTATTATGGTGTGTGTTTTGTTTCGCAATATTATGCAAAACCAACTTTTCTTACCTTCTGGTACCTGTTGATGTGTATTTGGGATCTGCATAAGTCCTGAAAATGTGCGCGAGTCCGCAATTGTAGTCCGTGCCGACACCGTAATCATAAGCTTCTTATTTTTCTCTACCTTCTTGTTATGAGACATTCATCCTCCGCTGTTGCCATTTCTAATATAAAGTAGTGTAAAGTTCTTACTTATATCTGTCAGTAGGCAAGCTATCAAAGCGCTAAAAACTGTAGTGGGTTTACATAATACACCCATGGAACTTTAGTTATTAGAGGGTTCCGCTCGGACGGTTTTTCACGGGACACATTTCCGGTGTTGATGTTGCATTATTGAGCCACAGATGAGAAGATGCTGCTCCGTTATTGATTTGGTCATTTTTAGCCCGTATAGTGCTGGTCTTCAACAGCTTCTGAAAATATGCACACAGTATGGTAGTGATTTTAACATCATATACGATTCTAAGAAGAGCAAGATCATGATAGTTAGGAGTAGAGAAGACACACAGTCAGCCTTTCCTGACTTCTCTCTATCTGGTTCTGTACTTAGTGTGTGCAGTGAAATGAAATATCTGGGACATATTATTACCAATGACCTGTCTGATGACAAAGATATTTAAAGACAGCGACGGAAGTTATATCAAGCAAACATGCTGTGTCGAAAGTTCAGTATGTGCTCAGTTTCTGTGAAGATCACACTTTTTAAAGCATATTGCACACCACTATATACTGCCCATCTGTATTAAGAAGCTCACAGTGGCTTACAATGACAGCATTAGACTGCTTCTAAGAGCTTCTAAGAGCTACAATGTTTGTCAGTATTGGGGTCCCCCACCCACTTTACGTCATCTCATGTACAGTTCATGTGTAGGGCAGCTGAGTCAGACAACAATGTCATTAATGGTCTGACTAAACCGACTCGCAGTTCTGTCAGAATTTCATCCGGTTTGTGGAACCATTGGCGAGTAAGCCTGTATGCTGGACATTGAATATTGTGGAGTGTTTTTTATGTATTTATTTATTTCTTATACAAGTTTTTATTTATTTTATTTCTGCTTGTATTTCTTTTATTTGGGTTTTATCGTATGTTTTTTCTTCTGCGATATGGATCCCCCTGGGTCTGAAATAAAATGACTACTACTACTATGTTAAGTACAAAAGTATGTACCGTATTTTCCTGACCATAGGGCGCACCGGATTATAAGGCTTGATGAGCGGGTCTATTCAAGTCTTTTTTCATACATAAGGCGCACCGGATTATAGGGCGCATTAAAGGAGTCATATTATTTTATTTGTTTTCTAAACTGAAAACACTTCCTTGTGGTCTACATCAGTGTTTTTCAACCTTTTTTGAGCCAAGGCACATTTTTTGGGTTGAAAAAATCCGGAGGCACACCACCAGCAGAAATGGTTAAAAAACGAAACCCAGTTGACAGTAAAAAAGTTGTCGTATAAGAATTCAAACCATAACCATAACCAAGCATGCATCACTATAGCACTTGTCTCAAAGTAGGTGTACTGTCACCACCTGTCACATCCCGCCGTGAATTATTTTGAGTTTTTCGGTGTTTTCCTGTGTGTAGTGTTTTAGTTCTTGTCTTGCGCTCCTATTTTGGTGTTGATTGTCATGTTGTGTACGGATGTACTTTGTGGAGGCCATCTGCTCCACACGCTGTAAGTCTTTGCTGTCGTCCAGCATTCTGTTTTTGTTTACTTTGTAGCCAGTTCAGTTTTAGTTTCGTTCTGCATAGCTTTCCTTAAGCTTCAATGCCTTTTCTTAGGGGCACTCACCTTTTGTTTATTTTTGGTTTAAGCATTAGACACCTTTTTACCTGCACACTGCCTCCCGCTGTTTCCGACATCCACAAAGCAACTAGCTACCGGCTGCCACCTACTGATATGGAAGAGTATTACACGGTTACTCCGTCGAGCTCTAGACAGCACCGACACTCAACAACAACACATCATTTGCAGACTATAATTACTGGTTTGCAAAAAATATTTTTAACCCAAATAGGTGAAATTTGATAATCTCCCACGGCACACCAGACTGTGTCTCACGGCACACTAGTGTGCCCCGGCACAGTGGTTGAAAAACACTGGTCTACATAACATGTAATGGTGGTTCTTTGGTCAAAATGTTGCATAGATGATGTTTTACAGACCATCTACAAGTCGCTTTCTGACAGTCGCTTCCGGATGCGCCGTTTTGTGGGCGGTCTTATTTACGTTGCTCAACTTCGGCAGCCACTTCCCCCCGTCATCTTTGTTGTAGCGGTGTAGCGTGCAAGGACGGGGGTGGAAGAAGTGTCAAAAGATGGAGCTAACTGTTTTTAATTGCATTTAGACTTTACTTCAATCAATAACGGAGCAGCATCTCCTCATCCGTGGCTCACTAGTGCAAGAACCACAGCGGAAATGTGTCCCGTGAAAAACTGTCCGACCGGAATTCTCTAATAACTAAAGTTCCTTCGATGAATAATGTACACTCACTACACCGGTATGTTTTAGCCCTTTCATGGCGAGTTTACTGACAGATATAAGTAAGAACTTTAGACTACTTTATATTAGAAATGGCAACAGCGGAGGATGAATGTCCCATAACAAGAAGATAGAGAAAAAGAAGAAACTGATCGACAACGGCGTCGCCACGGGCTACAAAGATGGACTTATGCAGATCCCAAATACAGATCAGCAGGTACCACAAGGTAAGAAAAGTTGCTTTTGCATAATATTGCGAAACAAAACGCCAGATAATGTCTTACCTTATACACACACACACCATAATAATACTCCTATGTTGAAGCACAGTACAATCCATCAAGCGGTGCGGCTTCATAGCTTACCAAAGTCGTACTAAAACATTTTGATAGATTTTTGAGCGCCGTGTGTAATGTTCTATATTTTCAATGGAACATACAAAATGTTGGTGTTGTTTACTTGAGTCATATTGCAGTCTACACGTACATCTCATGTGTGACTGCCATCTACTGGTCACACTTATCATTTCACCATGTACCAAATAAAATAGCTTCGAGGTCGGTAAGCACAACCAAAATTGTTCCGTACATTAGGCGCACCGGATTATAAGGTGCACTGTCGAGTTTTGATGAAAAAAAAAGGATTTTAAGTGCGCCTTGTAGTCGGAAATATACGGTACTTGGGCATTCTATGCACTGACCTGTCTTCTCGTTGCTCAAGCATGTTGAGGCTGTGCAGGGTTGTGGTGATATCCTGCGGGCAGATCCCTGTCAGTTTGCTGAGCTGTCTAATGGTGATCTGCCGGTCACGGACCCTATCGAGGCATTCCAGGACCTCGCTGCGCCAATAGGCCATGTAGGACAGCCTACCGAGGTCTGACAGAGGCTTTTCTGGTGATCCAGGCTGTCCTTCGCGTTTAGATAGCAGGTAGCCTGCGAGGAGGTGGGAAACATGGCAAATACAAACAATGAGAAAAGTGTAATGTTTTTATAATTCAAACAAAGTATTATTTTTAACTTTAGTGTATATGTATTGTTTTGTGTTCGTGACTCTTACTGAAATCAATAAGAAAGCGCCCATAACCCCTTCGCTGGTACTGTGGAAGAATCATGATGCATGATACGTTGTACTTCTGTTGGCAGTGCTTCTCCTTAAAAAGGGGAAGAAAAGACATGTTTACGACCATTAGCGAATAATAATGGCCACATTACGGAGCAGGCCTAAGAGAAGACAGCTGGGTGTTAAAGGTAATGCATAAACTCACTAACTGTTCTGGCTGGCAGAGTGCTGGCATTTAAATAGATGCACCTGCAAATAATGACTCCGCAAATGGGCAACAAGGGAGTAAGATACAAAAATCCAGCATTTATACATGTATTTAAAAGTGTACCAGGACCTGCAAAAGTGTTTGAATGTGCGCAAACTTTGTTCCACACAATATAAAAGTAGTCCAAATTATGGTTGAGCTGAGTGACTACGTTTCCATGCACAGATTTTTCAAATAGTTTGGCTCTAAAGAAGCATCCTACAACCCATGGAAACACCTTAATCTTAGTTTATTATTTCTTCGGTCAATGGTCAACAAAATAAACAAACAGTTGCACATTCATAGAATGAAAATGAAAATGAAAATGTTGCAGACCGAAAGGGTTTAGGCTGAAGTTGAACACTTATAGCGCCTAACCCTATAAACAATGTCAAGTACAAGATGAACTTCCGAAAATTATGAAATGTCTTTTGTACAACATATCATAAATACACATTATACACAATATGAACATTGTTCAATTATATACACAGTAAAGGCATGTGAAATATCCTTATACGCGTATTAAACCTTTGTACCAATTTATATACGATATACAAACAATTATACTTCCATTATTATTTATATCCCACATTTAGTATTTTAATTAACATTGATCATAGTATTAACTACTGTGTTGATTTAAGAGTGATATATTTTTCCAAGACATTAGTCTTAAAGTGTTTTTTAAATGTGTGAATGGACCTGGAACATTTTAAGGAATCATCCAAGCTGTTCCACAGTTAATCTGATCATGTTTGGCTTTTGAGAAACGGGACTAACACACCTCAATTATGCAATTGGAAACCAGATCTCTCAAGTGGGTGTGTGCTGCCGGAGAGGACCCTTCGTATCGCGCATGCGCCAGTCTCAACGCACGAGATATAACCCCGAAGCAGATACCATTCAATCAAAACATAAGCAACAACTGGAATGAAGAGGAGACTGTTTATTTGCTTCAAATATTAAAATAATGAAACATTTTGAAGTGCACCAATGGGAGAAAAAAAATAGAAACTAAGATTTATTTAAGAAGGTAGCAAAGGAAAGGGAGAATGCTGACTGCAGAACAAATACGAGTGAGATGGAAGAGAATGAAGCAGATACTGTATATTACAAGGCAAAGAAGAAAGATTACATAAACCTCTTCAAGCAGCATTTGTGCAATCCAAACTGATTAGCAATAACTCTGTATTCCACACAACTGGCAAGCTTGTCCAGAACAATAGCAACCCTCTTCTGGAACAGTATTGGCCGGGGCCTGCAAAGTCTTGTCCTTTGGATTTAAAACTCCTTCCATCAGTCCACAGTCTTTTACATGAACTCTGAGACATTTGAAAGGTGTGTTTCCATGATTCTCTGTCTAAAATTTAATTTCAAAACATCTTTCTCCTGTCAGTCTTTCTTCGCTTTGGACCTGCCAAACTTTAAATTTAGATAATTTCTTGATGCTGTTTGCTATTTAACATTAGCTCAGCCGTAATACTTGTAATCTATGCCAATATTACGGCAGTAAGGAGCCACAATGCTTTGTTTTGGTGTGATGTCAAAGGTCAATCGCAAAAGCAATACATTTATCCGCGCTAAAAGGAAAAAAGCGCCCTCCAGTGTACAGGAAGCGCACGCATGGACACTGGAACTTCATATGTCGGTACGAAAATACAACAAAATGAACTATTTGAGAAATCAGACTAATTTAGTGCATGGAAACAGTCAGTACAGCTCTATTAGTAGACTCAAGCGATTGGCGACAATAACCTTTGCTTACACATTTACCGTACTTTGAGATGAGACATAATGAGAATGGGCAACAAATTATTTTTTAAGCTACAGCAGTATGTTGACATCCTTTTCTCTATTCTGTGGACTTAAATCGGGACTTTTCAATAATAATAAGAACACTGTCAGGTGGTTGACAAACAAAACTAGAGGTGGGAATCTTTGGGCACCTCACAATTCGATTATGATTACGATTCAGGAGCTACGATTCGATTAAACAATTATTGATGCATCTTTAACCTCTAAAGGCCTTAGTGGCCACATGCATGGACAGCACCTTTTAGCTCTTATTTCCGAAATTGTGTACACTACTGAATTGGGGTCTTATGCCGACAAATGGACACTTGTATTGCCATCTGGTGGTGTCAGAAGAGTATAACATACAATTGAATTTGGAATAAAAAAAAAGTGTAAAAATTAAAATTAGCACGTCACTACACATGAAGTACACGTTTGTGTACTTATGGACTAAGTACATCACATCAAAAGATGATTTTTATTTTTTATTCTAATTAGGGTACAATAAGCCCAAATAGCAAAGAGAAATTAAAAAAAGCATGTAAACAAACAGTTTGGGCCTTAAGAGGTTAATTTATGTATATTGATGCAGTTTTACATTTCTTTTCGCTTCACTAAATAAGCGTTTATCACTTGCAACTTTAAAAAAACTGCATTTGCAATAAGAAACAGTTCAATGAATTCCTGCATTTATTAAATTAATGGAAATATGTTCAAAACTGGAACATAAGTGCTCTAAAATAAAGGAGCTGGTCCGATCTCTCAGTGAAGTGACTTGCTGCAGTCAGACACATTTTAAAACTGTCTGCATTACTTTATTTACAATAAATAAATCGATTATCGATTACTGACGTTTACTAATCGACTTTATAATCGTCCATTTCCCAGTTGCGATGCATCTAAAAATCGATTATTTCACCAACAACTAGATGAGACTGACAAACGCTTTCCACTGTATTTTATTAAATAATCCGATTTTGTTGTTATTGTTGTGTTTGCTGATGTTGTTTTTGTCTCTCTTGTCCCCACAATTTCCCCCTCTGTCTTCCTTTTTCTCTTTCTATCCCCTCCTGCACCAAATGATAATATAAATACATTTATATTATTATTATATTATTCTCCCCTCTCCCCTCAGGCAGGAGACTACGATCCATCCAGACCTACACCTCCCGCCATCTGAACAGTTTTTTCCCCTCGGCCATCAGACACATGAACAATAACAAGATCTGATAGCTCAGGTACAGCTCATGTTATTCTATTCTGTGTTATATGTGTTTTATGTTGCACGATTGCGCCAAGTAAAATTCCTAGTTTGTGAACCCGTTCTCAAACAATGGCAATAAAAACTCTTCTGATTCTGATTCTGAAGAGAAGTATCCCACACTTCTCTTTTGAAATGTAAATCTGAACAGCCGATATGGGCATTTACATCAACTATATGATTTGCCTGAAAAACTGGACAGGACAAAAAAAAAATAATAATAATAATAATCTGAGTTTATGAGCGAGCACAATTAGGTTCAAAGTGCATTGCTAGTGACATGCTCACACCAACAATCTAGCTGCAAACAAGGAAGAGTTTCCAAATGTTTTTTTCTGTGACTTTGGAAAACAGCAGCCCAAAATTCCGCGATGAAAAAAATGGTCTTTTAAAAACACTAAAATGGGGGTTATCTTTTAAGGCTTTGTATTTTGAGACTAGTTTTTTTCTGAAATTAAATCAATATAAAATGGTCATTGTTATGATATTTGAATATTTCAAAAGGTGAATGAGTAATTAAGCCACAGGTGTAAAACTCATCATTCTATATGGCCCACAAAATGGTAATAACATGCTTTAATAAATAATATTTTTTTTACTAAATGTATTTGTTCTTTTCAGTTTGATATTCAAAAATACATGGACTGCATGCTTATCTTTATATACATATATTCCAAAATTGAATATTATCTATTAATGAAACAAAATGTTATCTTTAAAAAAAATGTAAAATAAGTACTAGAATATCAGCTTGACTTATGATTTCAAATCAAGTTATCAAATTGTGCAGTCTAAAAATGACAATAGACTTAACAGTAGAATTCTTATTTTTTTGTACTGTTTGTGTTTACAGTGATACACTATAAAATCAACAACTCTGGATTTTACTGTAAAAGAGTGGTACTGTTTTTCCATTCCATTTATAGTAATATGCCGTAAAAAACTGCAACTTTTGATCAAATTCTGGCAACTGAGCAATTTTTTTTACACTAAAATCTATTTTGGGTTTTTTAAGTGAATTTAAAAAAAAGCAAAGAATCAAATGCTTAGGCAATAATGCAATATCATGAACCGAATCCTTATACTTTTTTTTTTTAATCATATATTTACAAGGAGCCCTTTGAGGGCAGACATAACTGCGATGTGGCCCTCAATGAAAACAAGTTTGATACCCCTGAATTAAGCAAACTTAGAGCTGTTTCTAACTTTTAACTGATGTTGCTTCCGCTGATTGCAGATCAGGTTGCGCTGCTGCCTGCAACATGCATGTCCATCTCATGCAGTGATTAAGCTAAAGCTGTGTTAATTAGAAATGAAAGCACTATTTGTCGACACTCATAAGCAATCGTGCGCTCATGTTTTAGTGAAAGCACTCCGACAGTTATTTACCTGAGCCCTTCTTTCACCTTTAGCAGCAACACTACCCTTACACACTCAACACAGGATTTTACTTTCAAGTATTATCGCCCAGCTATAGTTTTAAAACACAATGGCGGCAGAATAAATTATGACGAAACTGCCAGTGTGGACCTTACAAAATGTACTGAAGGAAAAGTCATAACCTGCTACCCTTTGGAAGAAGGTATAGATCGATTTGCGCCAGGACCACCAGAATGTCTCACATTCTGTATCCCCAGGCTGTGAGACTGCTAAATGAACAGCCTGCCCCTTTACTGCCCCCGTCCATCTTAATACCTCACTCTTCACCGCCTCAATAATTGTGCCCTGGACATTGCATTACTGCAACATTGACGTAGACATCTGACTGGTCCTTCTTATCGCAATCTTCTTTACATACCTGCCAACTACTCCGGTTTTCCCGTAATTAGTACGGTTTTCATCAACCTATTCCGGGTTACGGTTGCAGTGATAAAAAATACGGTTTTTCATTCATTAAAAAAATATATTTTTTTAAAAGTTTTATTCACGAAATCGCGTAACAACAATGACAATCGACACTGCTTCCCGTAACTTCCTATCGAGCCATTCCGAATGCCATGCGCGAGGCTATTTATAGCACCGCTGCCAAGCACGAGGCACCAGTCGCCATTGTTTCCAAACGAGCGAACGATCATGGAATCAGCCGGAGAAAAATCGCAATAGAGTCTTAAACCGAAAAGAAAACCGCAGTCATTCCGTGAAGAATATTCAAAAGCCTATCCGGGAATAATTATCCGTTCCAAAAAGGGTGAAAACTAGGCGAATTGCACCTTGTGCAGACAAGATTTTTCGATCGGACACGGAGGAATTAGCGATGTAAAAGACCACGTTGGGACAAAAAAACACAAGTCTAATGCCGTTGCTAGCGATACAAGTGGAAAACTTTCAACGTTTTTCGTCGCCCAAACAGATTCTTTGGATGTGATAAATGCCAAAGTTTTATTTACGGAGGCAATAATTGAGCATGGACTTCCAATCGCGTGTTTATACTATTTATGCTTTCAAGTCCAAGTTGAAGAAATCTTGTTAAATGTTGACAGCATAACTACCAAAATATGTACTTAATATTTTTGCAGTGCTATTTCTGTTGAAAAGTTAAAATGATTACATTAGAGATGTGATGTGCCACTTTTCAAGTGTCTGATGGCTTAAATTAATTTTAATGAAGTTAGCTTACCATGTTTACAGTATGATAATTGTGATAGAAATGTGAATTTTAGGCACAGAATATTTTTTACAATTGAACAAGGCAGTAGATTATACAAGCTTGGACAGAAAGTTAATAACGACACCAATTTTTTTTTTAATGGAATTGTTTAGTACTGTTTTACCATTTGTTTACTGTAAAAAGTGTTTATACTGTTTATACTTTCAATTAACAAATTGAAGTCTCGTGAAAGGTTGACAGGATAACTGGCATTAACTGTCAAAATAATTTCAAACTATTGAAGTTAGCTTACAGAATAAACATGTCAATCAACCCATATGATTTTTGCTGTAATATTTTTGTTTTGAAAAGTCACTGTGACTGATAGAAAAGTGATGGTTTTAGCAACATTTTAACCTGTCTGAATGCTAATAATCATTTTGGACCCTGGCTACTAGGTTTTTCTGATTTCAAAAGTTGGCAGGTATGTCTTTACAATGCTGATGAAAACTATGGTCAACCCGCACATTAAAGTAGTTTCTATGCCGCTAGACCAGTGGTTCTTAACCTGGGTTCGATTGAACCCTAGGGGTTCGGTGAGTCGGTCTCAGGGGTTTGGCGAAGGTCAAGACACACCCGACTCATCGTGTAAATAAAAACTTCTCCCTATCACCGTGTTTATGGATACCCCCAAAAAATGTTCCCTTTAATTTTCCATCTGATTTGCAGGTGTGTAAATGTTACAATAATTATGTATAAGTTATCACACAACCCTTATGCTTAAAGGCCGTTGCTATAGTCGTTGCTATACTTATTATCAATTGTGCTGAAGTTTTACTTTTCTATCTGTGCAAAGGCACAACTTGTAATCTTGCTTTGCGAGTTGTCTCGTGTCAGCAGTTTGTTTCCAGACCCTGCCTGCTGACAGCCAAGGACGGACATCGAGTACCTCAACGCAGACAGGGCGAAATCACGAGTGTCAGCACATTTTCATTCTGAATAATCACGTATTGTGTCTGCTGGGGCTGCTTGCATTACCCCTCCCTTCAGAAGCAGCCTCAGTGATGTTAACTAGGGACCTCCCGAATAAATAGAGGAACACGTGGGGCTGTACCTTAGAGCGTAGGGTGAAACTGTAACTGAGTGTACAGCCCAATACGTCTCTCCTCATGAGTAAAATTCAACTCTGTCTCTGCTTGATTCCTTCTTCTTGTCTTGTGTAATAGATAGTTTGGTGTTTGAACCTGACAGTAAATTGTTCTGAGTTTATGCACTGTGTTGGTTTTGTTCTTGGAACAAGGTGATGTTCATGCACGGTTCATTTTGTGCACCAGTAAAAAAAACATAACTTTGTCTTTTTCGCTAAATAAGGGTTCGGTGAATGCGCATTTGAAACTGGTGGGCTTCGGTACCTCCAACAAGGTTAGGAACCACTGCGCTAGACAGAGCTCAAACAAAATCTCGTTGACATGTATGACTTGTGTGTTATGACAATGACAATAAAGGAATTGATTGATTGATACCTTGGAAAAATAGCCAACAAGGTGGCACCCTTTGCTGTCGTTCTGGGTGAGGACATAAAACAGGAAGGGTTCGACGTCGTAGTAGAGGGTCTTGTGGTCGAGGAACAGCTTGGCTAACAGGCACAGGTTCTGGCAGTAGATTGTGCTCACGTTCCCATCAACCTTTCAAAAAATGGTTAATAAAAGAACTAATATGAGTACAACAAAATGACTGAATGAGGGATAAGGGAGCGTGGAGAAATCAAGAAAAACCTTTATAGAATTGGTTGAGTTTGTCCATATACACTCTTGGATATGAATAAAATAAATAAATATGTGGACCATGTGGCTTAGAGTTATTCACTCAAATATACTGCATGAACAATTTGCAACATGACTTGCATAAATCAGAATCAGAAATACTTTAAAACACCACATTTTTAAATGAAGTAAATGGAATACATGCCAATAACATCTTCATCAAAGTATTATATATTGGGGTATAACAAAACCCCAAATATAATACTATAGGGTAGGGGTGTAACGGTACACAAACATTTCGGTTCGGTACGTACCTCGGTTTAGGGGTCACGGTTCGGTTTATTTTCGGTACAGTAAGAAAACAACAAAATATATACATTTTTGGGTTATTTATTTACCAAATTTGCAAAATCTTCCACCAAAACTATTTTTCTTAATGGAATATTTGATGTGATGTAATCGGAACCTTGGATAGGTCAATAATTCATAATAACATTGATTTTGATTCAATATTATGTTTTGAGCAATGACAGTTTGAAAGAAAAAAAAAAACAGCTTTGTTTTATTAGTCAACATTGCAACTTTTTCTAAATTACATTTAACCTTTAAGCTTTTTTATTTCACTTTTGTTATGTTTTTGTTTATTTTATTAGTATTTTTAGAATGTGCCGTGGGCCTTTAAAACATTAGCTGTGGGCCGCAAATGGCCTCCGGGGCACACTTTTGACACCGCTGCTATAGATAATAAAAAATTAAATCCGATAAATCTATATGGATAAAAAGCAGAGCCTGGCGACGCATGCGCGTTTATCATAACTCTCTCTCTCTCTCTGTCTCTGCCCCTCCCTCACCAATGCTGCTACACGCACAATTTGTTTTGTTTTTAACCCCTTCTTAACCCTGAACGTACATTGAAAATACACGCAACCCTAACTCAAAATGCCGGACATTTGAGGCATTTAAGGAACTCCGCAAAAGAGGACATGTCCGGTGAAAAGAGGACGTATGGTCAGTCTATCCTAGCCCGTTAGCTGCTAACATGCCGTGTGTTGTGCATTGTTTACACAACATGCGGTACGCTACTTAATATGTCCATGTGAAAACTTGTTCGGTACACCTTCGAACCGAACCCACGTACCAAAACGGTTCAATACAAATACACATACCGTTACACCCCTACTGTAGGGCCATAACATGCACATTGGTATGATGTATTATCAGAACAAATGTATTAAAAGCACAAGTCTTAATGGAGATTAGTGGCACTAAAAGAGATTTAGATGGAATTACTTGTGTATGTAAGCAGCCATGATATAGTCACAGTTTACGTATATCTGTCATGGTGCAAATTATATAGCCTGGACGTTCTAAACATTGATTAATGCATCAATGGTTAGTTGTTGGACATTTTGGAATCTGTGCAGGCAGAGGATTAATTACATTAAGCAGGACAGAATAAAAGGCAAAGATGTTGAAAGACCTAATAATGCTGATAGTGGTGTGTCTTTCTATAGCAAGGTCATCCATTATCCTTTAAAATGCCGATTAAGTATGGGCATAATAATCAATTAAAATTGACTGATTTTGAAAACTGCTGATGGATTACATTTACAGTGTTGTCCAAGAACATGAACATGCCGTCTGTATTAATTTTAGCTACAATCATGCAGACCTCCTCCAGGTCGCATTACTCCGCTTAACACCAGACTGGCACAAAAACAGAAGTTTGCCATCACCGGCTAGATTCACTATGAAAATACCTCGACAAATGGTTCACTAATTTTCTCAATTAATCAATAAAGGGGATTTAGTTGCATTCCCCTTTCTAATGCTGATTGTCAATTAATTCCAGGGGTTTACCTCAAACACAGAGACATCTTCTTTCCTGTAAATCTCATTAGCAGGAGGATGGAACCAGTTGCACTTCTTCATGTGTTGGTAGAGGATGCTGCGGCTCTTCATGTAGCGCAAGCAGAACTCACACAAGTAGAGTTTGGGTAGTCTAGAAAAACAAAAAAATCAAGGTGGAATTTATGTGAATATTTTTTTTCATTAATATACCGTAATCATTACCCATTACATGTAGAGATGTCCGAAAATACCGGACTGCCGACCACTGAGGGTGGCCGTATAAACAACTTTAACACTGTTACAAATATGCGCCACACTGTGAACCCACACCAAAAAAGAATGACAAACACATTTCGGGAGAACATCCGCACTGTAACACAACAGAACACCAAAATGATTCCCGGGCGCGGCCACCGCTGCTGCCCACTGCTCCCCTCACCTCCCAGGGCGTGATCAAGGGTGATGGGTCAAATGCAGAGAATAATCTCGCCACACCTAGTGTGTGTGTGACAATCATTGGTACTTTAACTTTAACTTTAACAAATACCCAGAACCCCTTGCAGCACTAACTCTTCCGGGACGCTACAATATACACCCCCCCCACCACCTCAACCTCTTCATGCTCTCTCAGGGAGAGCATGTCCCAAATTCCAAGCTGCTGTTTTGAGGCATGTTCAAAAAAATAATGCACTTTGTGACTTCAATAATAAATATGGCAGTGCCATGTTGGCATTTTTTTCCCTAACTTGAGTTGATTTACTTTGGAAAACCTTGTTACATTGCTTAATGCATCCAGAGGGGCATCACAACAAAATTAGGCATAATAATGTGTTAATTCCACGACTGTATATATCGTATCGGTTGATATCGGAATCTGTAATTAAGAGTTGGACAATATCGGAATATCGGCAAAAAAGCCACTATCGGACATCTCTAATTACATGTATACATCAATATATCTATATTCTATTAATACATATTACATTTATTACAGAAATAAACTTAACATTTCCATATCATAAGTGTTGATAATGAATTAAAGTATCCATCTTCCCCCTAACTTGTAAAGGGTGTTGTTAAACTCTCATGCATTTTTTCAACAATAAATTATTTTATGGAATACTTAGAACTGCTGGGAAAAAAAACTAATATATAAACTAAAATAATTTGTGAGTTAAGATCCTCCGCATTTACTTAAATTTGAAATATCTAAGACCCATTTTTCTTTATATATTTATTATATACATGTCAGAATCAAATGAAGATACCAATTTTGGACAGAAACAAAAATGTCATTACCGTATTTTTCGGACTATAAGTCGCAGTTTTTTTTCATAGTTTGGCCGGGGGTGCGACTTATACTCAGGCGCGACTTATGTGTGAAATTATTAACACATTAGCGTAAAATATCAAATAATATTATTTAGCTCATTCACGTAAGAGACTAGACGTATAAGATTTCATGGGATTTAGTGATTAGGAGTGACAGATTGTTTGGTAAACGTATAGCATGTTCTATATGTTATAGTTATTTGAATGACTCTTACCATAATATGTTACGTTAAAATACCAGTTGGTTATTTATGCCTCATATAACGTACACTTATTCAGCCTGTTCAGCGACTCATACTCCGAAAAATACGGTACATGTCAGAATCAAATGAAGATACCAAATTTGGACAGAAACAAAAATGTCATTACAAATAATGACTTATATTTTTCTCACCTGCTGTACTCCTGTGGGTAGGGAGAGGAGTACCACGTCTGGATTTCAAACTTGCCAAATTCGATGACCGATGGACATCGCATCTGAGGGTCTGGAGGACCAGTCACCCCGACTTTCTGTGGAGAACAAGAAATGACATTAAGCACTGCAGGTAGAGAAAAATGTCCACAAAATACAGTAGCACATCAATAGTCAAACACTGTGACTGTGATAGGGTTGGGGAAGGTATTGCGCAATTTGCATTAATGGCCCTGACACATGAGCATGTCATTTTTATGGACACTGTGGGAGACAGAGGGTGAGCAAAAACCATGAAAAGCAAAACAAAAGTATTAAGAAAATAGATGAGGCAATTCCTGAAGGAATTGGGTGTGAATGCTCCAATGCTGAAGTTGAACTGAAATGCTGACAGAATGTAGTATGGATGTTGGAATGGCTTGAATGTTGAAGAGTTCGAATTTCCAGAAATAATGGAATTTGGTTAGGAACTTGGGAGAGTGCTAGTTTGACTGTCCAGGATGAGTGGAATGTGTTGATGTTGGAATGGTTTGAATTAGAGATGTCCGATAATGGCTTTTGTGCCGATATCCAATATTCCGATATTGTCCAACTCTTAATTACCGATTCCGATATAAACCGATATCGATATATACAGTTGTGGAATTAACACATTATTATGCCTAATTTTGTTGTGATGCACCGCTGGATGCATTAAACAATGTAACAAGGTTTTCCAAAATAAATCAACTCAAGTTATAAAAAAAAATGCCAACATGGCACTGCCATATTTATTATTGAAGTCACAAAGTGCATTATTTTTTTTAACATGCCTCAAAACAGCAGCTTGGAATTTGGGACATGCTCTCCCTGAGAGAGCATGGGGAGGTTGGGGTTGGGGGGTGTATTGTAGCGTCCCGGAAGAGTGCGTGCTGCAAGGGGTTCTGGGTATTTGTTCTGTTGTGTTTATGTTGTGTTACGGTGCGGATGTTCTCCCGAAATGTGTTTGTCTTTCTTGTTTGGTGTGGGTTCACAGAATGACCAGGGATGTTGATAGGTTTTCAATGCCGTAAGTTGTTATCGCAATTGTTGGATATGACTTTAAAGCATAACCAAGCATGCATCAATATAGCTCTTGTCTCAAAGTACGTGAAGTGAAGTGAATTATATTTATATAGTGCTTTTCTCTAGTGACTCAAAGCGCTTTACATAATGAAAACTCAATATCTAAGTTACATTTAATTAAACCAGTGTGGGTGGCACTGGGAGCAGGTGGGTAAAGTGTCTTGCTCAAGGACACAACAGCAGTGACTAGGATGGCCGAAGCGGGGATCGAACCTGGAACCCTCAAGTTGCTGGCACGGCCACTCTACCAACCGAGCTATGCCGCCCCAGGTGTACTGTCACCACCTGCCACATCACGCCGTGTTTTATTTTGATTTTTTTGCTGTTTTCCTGTGTGTAGAGTTTTAGTTCTTGTCTTGCGCTCCTATTTTGGTGGCTTTTTCCCTTTTTTTGGTATTTTCCTGTAGCAGTTTCATGTCTTCTTTTGAGCGATATTTCCCGCATCTACTTTGTTTTAGCAATCAAGAATATTTTAGTTTTTTTAATCCTTCTTTGTGGGACATTGTTGATTGTCATGTCATGTTCGGATGTACTTTGTACTGCTCCACAGTAAGTCTTTGCTGTCGTCCAGCATTGTTTTTGTTTACTGTGTAGCCAGTTCAGTTTTAGTTTTGTTCTGCATCGCCATCCCTAAGCTTCAATGCCTTTTCTTAGGGGCACTCACGTTTTGTCTATTTTTGGTTTAAGCGTTAAACACCTTTTCACCTGCACGCTGCCTCCCGCTGTTTCCGACATCTACAAAGCAATTAGCTACCGGCTGCTACCTACTGATATGGAAGAGTATTACATGGTTACTCTGCCGAGCTCTAGACAGCACCGACACTCAACAACAACACATCATTTGCAGACTATAATTACTGGTTTGCAAAAAATATATTTAACCCAAATAGGTGAAATTAGATAATCTCCTACGGCACACCAGACTGTATCTCACGGCACACAGCGGTTGAAAAACACTGTCTTAAGGCACCAACTCGACGAGTCCAAATAAAAAAAGCAAATGTAAGCAAAACCTATTAGTTACATATTCTTTTACTAAAATGAATCTTTCAGCACATACACAAAGATGACATCTATATTTATATTTTGATAAAGACGGGAAAAAATGTGTCCTCGTAAACGGCGCGCGCAACAAAAATAGCTGCAGATGCGAAATTAAATCATGAAATGCAACCTTACCCGAACAAAAACTATGCATATTTATCCAGAAGAGTCTTGACACACATTTCCTTGACCCAGTCACACACACAGAAGTTTTTGGATACCTGTAAAGCAAGCTCCTGGATGTGTCTGAACAGCTCAATGTCTTTTTCTGTTAGATTTTCATGGCCCGGGAGTCTGTCATCCTCATCGCGCCAGTCACTGCCGTCTTGATTGTCTGAGAATGGCAAACACAGTGGAAAACGTATAAAAAACAACTTTAAATAAATATATATATATATCAGTCTAAAAAAATGGAAACAATATTCAACATACCCGTCCTGTCATCTCCATCTCCTTTACGACTGGATTTCTTTCTGATGCGACACTGTTGAGAGTAGTCCACCACTTCTTGGCGTGCCTTGCGGCCCTCGGGCGACGGTGTAAAAAACTTTGTGAGGGCATCAATTAATCCCTTGGTCTTGTTGTTAAAGCGAAGGCTGCTTTGTGACATGTCGTCGCCATCTCGCATCGAGAAAAGTAGCCGATCGTCACCGGGGTAACCTTCGCAGGAGGAGCTTGACGAGGAATTGGCCGATGCAGAGCGCTTCCGTCGAGCACGCCCGCCGAGTTTCTTAAAGGGCCGCCCCGGCCTGCGAGGAGAACGAAGGATCTCGTTAAGATCTAAGTGGTCTTAAAAACATTGCATACGAAATACCTATATGGACAACAACAGATATGCTGTACAATAAATGATTCTTTCACACATATCTTATGGCTTAACGACATGGTCCCAGGCACACAAAACAACACCTCCAGGCAACTTCAACCCTTGACTTACACCCTCCCCCTTCCACATCCCACCTCCCTGGATTGTAAATAACCAAATGTAAATAACCAAATGTAAATAATCAAATGTATTTCTAATGTATATACTTGTTCTTATGCTATCTGAACTCACTATGTTCTCTGCTCGCTGTACATATCCTACCAAGTCAGACCTACACTGTTTCAATGTCCATTTCTCAGATGATATAATTGTTGATGACTGAAGTGCTGATATCAACCAAACCCTCCTCATCCCACCCCCCGGATTGTAAATAATGTAAATAATTCAATGTATATACTCTGATGATTAACTTGTGTGATGACTGTATTATGATGATAGTATATATTTGTACCATGAATTGATTTACTTGGACCCCGACTTAAACAAGTTGAAAAACGTATTCGGGTGTTACCATTTAGTGGTCAATTGTACAGAATATGTACTGAACTGTCCAATCTACTAATAAAAGTTTCAATCAATCAATCAAAACACCAGTCATCAATCAAGACCATTGAGTGTCTTTATAACCGCGCCTTGAAAGTCCTAGCAAGAAGAGTATACGATATCATGATTGCCAAATTTGAACCAAATACAATATTTTAGGTTTTGCCAATTCTATTTTGTCACACACAGTCAAACTGGTTTTTAAATGCTTGGATAACTCTGCTCCCCAATTGCTCTTCAAGGCAATTACAAGACTGCAAAGTGGTACCAGATCTACCACCCGAGCAACGTCAAAAGGCAACTGTTGCGTTCCATTCCGTAGAACATCTTTTGCCCAGACTGGCTTTTCAATAAAAGGACCACAACTATGGAACTCTCTACCTGACACTTTGAAAAGTATACCTGCACTTGTCACTTTCAAAAAACAAACAAAATTGTGGCTAGTTGAGCAACAATCGTGTTCCCATGTTTAGTTTTTACTAATTGGTTTTTATCTAGTCTGCACTTTGTCTGTGTTATTATTATTATTGGCTTTTATTTGGTTTGCACTTTGTCTGTATTATTACTATTATCCTTATTAT
This sequence comes from Nerophis lumbriciformis, assembly GCF_033978685.3. Taxonomy (NCBI): domain Eukaryota; kingdom Metazoa; phylum Chordata; class Actinopteri; order Syngnathiformes; family Syngnathidae; genus Nerophis; species Nerophis lumbriciformis. Next base: position 4,011,199 of record NC_084559.2, on the reverse strand, counting down.
CGACTCATCTTTGCCTTATTCTTTTTATTTTCCTATTTTAATGATGTTGGATCTGTGTTGTTGTTGTCGTTGGGGACAAGTGTTGTAAATTAGCTTTGGCTACAAACACTATGATGCATACATTGGACAACTGTTTCAGATATCTATGTTTCTGTATCTGTTCCTATTTCAAATAAACCTTTATATATATATATGAAGGCCTTTCTTCACCTGTTCTTGGGCCGTCCGAGTGGAGCGTTGTAGCGTCGTTTGATTTGTGCTGCCTTTTCATGTAAAAGACTTTTTCCTTTTTTCCGGGGTTGGCAGATTTGACAAATCCACATGCCTGGGGATAAAAACAAAGCAAAGGTGGAAAATCACAAGAGATTTTTCATCATCGACGGTAACTTTAAGGATTGGAGGCAAACAATCCAAGAGGTGTTTTATTGCGGTGTTCAAATAGTCTGGATTTAATGTGTATGCAATCTACAAAGGTCTTGTCTACTCTTTGAGGCAGATTACATACTAAATTGTTTAATGGGGGTTGTAAAGATGTCATAAAGATGTAGGGGCAACATTTTTATTTACCTTTTGGCATCCGCATGAGGGGAGGATCGCAGCACTCCATGTGAAAACCCCGATCACACGAGTCACAGAATAACATATTGTCCTGCACAAACATACACTGATCATTCAGATTGTATTAAACAGAGATGAACAGCAACCCATAACATAAATTAGGTGTTTTTACACAAGACATTTTATAACAAGGAAGAAGTGGAACATTTATAAAATAATAGAGTTGGAAGTCATAGTTTCTACCAATACTGTATGTGGCACACGAGATGCTGGCAGGGATTACGTCACTGAGTCATTGAATTACTTACTGGTTGGCAGGAAGCTGAGTGGCTGTTGGGGTTCAGTGTAAACTTCAATTAAAAATAAAGGCGTACGTGCTATACTTGGGTGTAATCCCACCTCCCTTTTTTGGCATTGCTACGGCACGTATGCCTGATCTTATACACTGCTGTATTGGTGAAATTTCCCTGAATTTATAGATTATTTCCAGTTGTTATATTTGGGCAAAAATGAGGAGGAGCGATCACTAAGGGTGTAATGGTACGTGTATTTGTATTGAGGGGTTTCGGTTCGAAAGTGTACCAAACGAGTTTCCACACGGACATATTAAGTAGCGTACCGCACGTTGTGTAAACAACGCACACCGTGGCACAACACACGGCATGCGAGCAGCGACCGGGCTACGACAACAAAGCGAAAGAGGTTTGCCGACGTTGTTCAGCAGCAGTAGGGTATGCTTCTGCCTACACGTCAAACATGCTAACCCATTTGAAGCGTCACCACCGCATTCAAGCAGCCTCTCCTCGGCGAGTCAGACAGGGCTAAAGCAATAACAAATGTTTTTATAGCAGCAGATTTAAGACCATATTGCATTAAAAAGCCTTCACGGTGGCAGAGGGGTTAGTGCATCTGCCTCACGATACGAAGGTCCTGAGTAGTCTTGGGTTCAATCCCGGGCTCGGGATCTTTCTGTGTGGAGTTTGCATGTCTTCCCCGTGACTGCGTGGGTTCCCTCCGGGTACTCCGGCTTCCTCCCACCTCCAAAGACATGCACCTGGGGATAAGTTGATTGGCAACACTAAAATTGGCCCTAGTGTGTGGATGTGAGTGTGAATGTTGTCTGTCTATCTGTGTTGGCCCTGTGATGAGGTGGCGACTTGTCCAGGGTGTACCCCGCCTTCCGCCCGATTGTAGCTGAGATAGGCTCCAGCGCCCCCCGCGACCCCAAAGGGAATAAGCGGTAGAAAATGGATGGATGGATGCATTAAAAACTATAGTTTGACCCACTTCTTCTTTCTGCAGACAATGTGGATAAACTGATTTTTCTGGCAAAAAACATGAAGATTGAGTGAAAGTCACCAGGGTTAAAGGCTGGGGGGGGGGAAGAAAAGTTAATCTGAGGCCGAGTTGACTTGAAACTGTTTAATGTTGCACTTTTTATATGTAGAAGAAAAGTTTTGTCATTTTATTTAATCTGAGCAACAACTTGAGGCAGTCTAATGTTGATTAACATGGAACCCGACTTAAACAAGTTGAAAAACTTATTGGGGTGTTACCATTGAGTGGTCAATTGTATGGAATATGTACTGTACAAACTACTAATAAAAGTCTCAATTAATCAATCAATCTAAAAAAGCACTTTATATGTAGAAAGGTTTTGAAGAAACCATTCTGAACCTTATCTTATTTAGTTTTTATTTGATATATGTTGACCATATTAACCCTGGCAATGGACCCTGTGTGTATATGTATGTTATTGTTATGCTTAGCATTCATGACTGCCTGTTGTTGCACTGATCAGCCTAGTGGTGGCTCACAGCCATCACACACAGCTATTTGTATTTTTGGGCAGAATTATTATAGTGTTCCCAATGTTAAAAGGACAAAGCCATTGTTTACAAATTTGGTAAATAAATAACCAAAAAATTAATATTTTGTTGTTTTCTTACTGTACTGAAAATGAACCGAACCGTGACCTCTAAACCGAGGTACGTACCGAACCGAAATTTTTGTGTACCGTTACACCCTTAGCGATCACATAAATTAAATGTCACATCTTTGTTATGTACACAAATGAGCAACCTACAGTGAGATGACTTTTGGATTAGTTTGAGCATTTTTATTTGGGCTATAAAAAGTGCCAGTTAGCATGCAGAACTTGCAAGGAGCAATTAACCGCATTGTAGTCTTTGGATGACTCGCGTGCATGTAAATGTGCCGCGCCTTGGCCTACTCTCCCATTGGTGCCAAAAGAGGGCAAATATGCCGGACCTGAGCACAAACAGGAGCACTCAAACTAGTCAAACATTCTATACTTTAGGTGTGAAATGTGCACAATTGACATAGTGCGAGCACTGCTTAAATGTGAAAGACGCTAAACAGTTAAGCAGAACATAATTTTACCTTCCCAAGGGAGGTGATGCGTTTTGCTAGCTTTTTCAAACATTTTAAACTGTGAGCACTCTTTATGCTGATTGAAATGTTCCTCTTTTTTTCTCAGTTTCCTCTTTTTTTCCTAGAAGTGCTGCTACGCAAGCCTCAAAAGAACTTTTAGAAAATCAAGACTACCGGTTCATTTCCTGCAATTGGCTGCATTTCTACACTATTTTTTAAGTTTAGCTTTATTCTCATCTACCAACTTCTATTGGCTGTCTTTTTGACACTTACATTGCCAATGTAATGTACCACAGGGTTTTAAGGTTATTTAGTAGATCATGAACTAACATTATCATCATTGAAAATGTAATGTAAAATTCTATAACATGTACAGTATGCATTTGTAAAACATTTTCCAATTGGGAAGGCTAGCCCACTCGGGGAACATACTTCTGGTGTTGTGACCTCTGTTTACATCCACCCATTTTCTACCGCTTGTCCCTTTTTGAGGTCGCCGGGGGGTGCTGAAGCCTATCTCAGCTGCATTCGGGCGGTAGGCGGGGTACGCCCTGGACAAGTCGCCACCTCATCACAGGGCCAACACAGACAGACAGACAACATTCACACACTAGGGCCAATTTAGTGTTGCCAATCAACCTATCCCCAGGTGCATGTCTTTGGAGGTGGGAGGAAGCCGGAGTACCCGGAGGGAACCCACGCAGTCACGGGGAGAACATGCAAACTCCACACAGAAAGATCCAGAGCCCAGGATCGAAACAAGGACCTTCGTATTGTGAAGCACATGCACTAACCCCTGTGCACCGTGCTGCCATATACTTTCTCGATGGCTACTAATAAATATTCTAGAATTACAATTGGTTTGGAACTAACAGTGTTTGAATTGTAATCATCTAAATATGATTAGCAGCAAAGTAGACAACCAATCAACGTTGTGGCTTGGAGATCGAACGTAGGCAACGAGTAAGCTATCTAGATCAGGGGTGCTCATTACGTCGATCGCGGGCTACCGGTCGATCTCGGAGGGTGTGTCAGTCGATCACCAACCAGGCATTAAATAATAGTCCTAAAAATGAGCAATCATAAATCTTCACTATGACGTCACTTTCGTCACTTGATTGACATTCACGGCACCCGAGGGTCTTCTGAGATGACGCTGGCTGCTGCCAGCTCATTAAAATTACCGACTGGAAGGCGAGAAACACTTTATTTCAACAGACTCTGGCGCCGTACCTGTCGTCAAAACTCCAAAGACCGACTGCACAGTTGCGCTATCAAAATAAGAGTCTCAGAAAGCTGGCGTGCACAAGCTAGCAAGCTACGGAGTTTGCCGACAATGTATTTCTTGTAAAGTGTATACAAAGGAGTACGGAAGCTGGACAAATAAGATGCCAAAAACCAACCTCTTTCATGTGGTATTGGACAGAAAGGAGGACTTTTTTTCTCCTCCATTTGAAAATGCGGGCGTTATCAGCACCACTGTCTGATTCCTATCAATGCAAGTCATAAGAATCAGGTAATACACCAACTTATATTCTTGTCTTCATGAAAGAAAGGAATCTATATGTGTTAAACATGCTTGTATTACCTTTAAACACCTTTAACTTATTAACAATATTAACTATATGTGTTAAACATGCTTGTATTACCTTTAAACACCTTTAACTTATTAACAATATTAACTATATGTGTTAAACATGCTTGTATTATCTTTAAACACCTTTAACTTGTTAACAATATTAACTATATGTGTTAAACATGCTTGTATTATCTTTAAACACCTTTAACTTGTTAACAATATTAACTATATGTGTTAAACATGCTTGTATTATCATTAAACACCTTTAACTTGTTAACAATATTAACTATATGTGTTAAACATGCTTGTATTACCTTTAAACACCTTTAACTTATTAACAATATTAACTATATGTGTTAAACATGCTTGTATTATCTTTAAACACCTTTAACTTGTTAACAATATTAACTATATGTGTTAAACATGCTTGTATTATCATTAAACACCTTTAACTTGTTATCAATATTAACTATATGTGTTAAACATGCTTGTATTATCTTTAAACACCTTTAAGTTGTTAACAATATTAACTATATGTATTAAACATTCTTGTATTATCATTAAACACCTTTAATTTATTAACAATATTAACTATGTGTTAAACATGCTTGTATTATCATTAAACACCTTTAACTTGTTAACAAAAACATATATTTCATAAATAAGTAAATATAAATTATATATATGAATGAGGTAGATCTCCACGACTTGATCAATTGAAAAATTGCTCGCCTGCAGAAAAAGTGTGAGCACCCCTGATCTAGATGTTAGCTAACTAGCAAGCTTGTTTTGGTGATCCTGATCATCTCCTCGTCCTGCAATTCAGTGCAGTGTTTAGAAACAGCGAGTATCTGCGGCTGAGGCAAGCGTTCAACAAATTTTGTTTAGGATTGTATCTTCATTCATATTTCATAAAAATCGCAGAAGTGATACTTTTACGCAAAAATGTATGTTTAAAAACGCATATTTCCGTGTTTTTCGCGGACATTTCACATGCCTGATGTTTGTCATATTATTTGGTAAAGGGGCACAAAATAGACCAATCAAGAAGGAATGAAATTAGTATAGATGTCCGATAATATCGGACTGCCGATATTATCGGCCGATAAATGCTTTAAAATGTAATATCGGGAATCATCGGTATCGGTTTCAAAAAGCAAAATTTATGACTTCTTAAAACGCCGCTGTGCGGAGTGGTACACGGACGTAGGATTTTCCCAGGAGACTCCCGAATTTCAGTGACCCTCCCGAAAATCTCCCGGGGCAATCATTCTCCCGATTTCCACCCAGACAACAATATTGGGGGCGTGCCTTAAAGGCACTGCATTTGCATGCTCGCCCAATCACATAATATATACGGCTTATCACACACACAAGTGAATGCCAAGCATACTTGGTCAACGGCCATACAGATCACACTGAGGGTGGCCGTATAAACAACTTTAACACTGTTACAAATATGTGCCACACTGTAAACCCACACCAAACAAGAATGACAAACACATTTCGCGAGAACCTCTGCACCGTAACACAACAAACACAACAGAACAAATACCCAGAACCCCTTGCAGCACTAACTCTTCCGGGACGCTCAACTTCCTCATGCTGTCCCAAATTCCAAGCTGCTGTTTTGAGACATGTTAAAAAAAATAATGCACTTTGTGACTTCAATAATAAATATGGCAGTGCCATGTTGGCATTTTTTTTCCATAACTTGAGTTGATTTATTTTGGAAAACCTTGTTACATTGTTTAATGCATCCAGCAGGGCATCACAACAAAATTAGGCATAATAATATGTTAATTCCACGACTGTATAGATCGGTATCGGTTGATTTCGGAATCGGTAATTAAGAGTTGGACAATATCGGAATATCGGATATCAGCAAAAAAGCCATTATCGGACATCTCTAGAAATTAGTATGTTTTTGAGAGTGGGGGGACAAATGATCTTGGTGCATGTTTGTGAATCAAAAACATCACTTCTTGTTTGTTATGACGTACTGAAATTTGTAACTGAATAATCACAATACGAAGGTCCTGAGTTCAATCCCGGGTTCGGGATCTTTCTGTGTGGAGTTTGCATGTTCTCCCCGTGACTGCGTGGGTTCCCTCCGGGTACTCCGGCTTCCTCCCACCTCCAAAAACATGCACCCGGGGATAGGTTGATTGGCAACACTAAATTGGCCCTAGTGTGTGAATGTTGTCTGTCTGTCTGTGTTGGCCCTGCGATGAGGTGGCGACTTGTCCAGGGTGTACCCCGCCTTCCGCCTGAATGCAGTTGAGCTAGGCTCCAGCACCCCCCGCGACCCCGAAAGGGACAAACGGTAGAAATGGATGGATGATTACCACAGGTTTGTTCATTAAACTTCAAATATCTCTTCAGAGACATGGTTTAAGTCATTTGAATTAAAGAATGTGCAAATCAGAAAACAAAACAAAAAAAATTAAAAACACAGTTGTGTCTTTTGAATCACATTGAAATCTCACTTCAAACATCCGAATAACAATGAAGAAGAAAGGCTGACTGACTAAAATAGCACCAGTGTGTCTACCAGCATCTCTATCCAACACTAAAGGAAAGAAGCCTTCACTTGCACTGTTCATCTGCGGCTCTGACATATTCGCTCATCCACTCACCGCATTCTTTCCCTGATCCTGACAGCTGCTGCAGGTTTTGCATTCGATGCACTGCCACCACAGAGCCTTTACTCGCACCGTGAGCTCTGGGGAGAACTTGAGACAGGACGGGTGGCCTGTAGATGGGTAGAAACACACACACACACACACAAGTATGTCAGTCTTCAGAAGTGGCTGACTGACAGTGGTGACCCACTTGCATCATTGCAGACGGAGCGAGTACAAACGTTTTACAACTGCAACATTGCTCAATTCCTGACTAAACTGAACTTGGCTGCACAAAGTGTTTAAAGATGAATGACGTGCTGGAAGATATTTGCTTTGACCTTGTTGGATAGGAAGCCAGTGAAAAACCTGCTGCAGAGGAAAGGAGAACACTACCTTCCTGCATTCACTTAACAGCATACTTACAGATAGACTACACATTATTTAATACATGGAGGAAGTTGAGTTGGCAGTGCAACGACAGACAAAGGTGGGGGTTCCAAAAATCGTTGTAGAATAGCTTTACTCCGTTTAACAGTTGACGTTACTAAATGTCAACCATAGCAATCAAATATGCGCACAGTGTTGTTTTGCAAGCTATTTGTATGCTCCCCTTTGTCCGCCATCAATTCTTCATCAGAAACGACTAAGTAGGCGACAAAACACTTAACTCACGATACGATATTTCAAAGTACTATTTATTTCCAAGTTAAAACTACATACAAAAACATTACATTATTAATAATACAAACAAATGATTAATTTAACTTCAACTGTAGAACATTCACACTGCAAAAACTGAAATCTAAGTAAGATTGAATATCTCAAAAAAGGGTGTTATTTTCTTATTTTCTGTCTGATAAGATAATTCTTCTCACTAAGCAGATTTTATGTTAGAGTGTATTACAGCTTGTTGCTTTTATAACCTATGTTGAGTAAAACGTGCTTGAAACTAGAATATCAACTGTTGCAGAGCTGTGTCATTAACACTCAAGTATAAAACTACTTTTTATTTCAAGCATGAAATAAAAAATCATGACTTTGACACAATTGTGTCTCATAATTAAAATAGATGACAGCCAAATGGACTTTGCTGTTTTATTTTAAATGAAACAATAGAACATACGTACTCATATAGTAGTACAGTTGGCACAGTACAGTAAACTGACAGTTAATATTTAAACATTTAACATTTCTAACAATTTTGAACAGAAATAGTTCATGCGCATTCAGATAAATTCTTCAAAATTACAATTAAAAAAAATGTATATATGTATATATGGCACTAAATGACTGAAAGAGCACGAACTTGGCGCGATGATGTCATGTTGTCGATGGAAAAATGCATTTTTCGACAATATGATTTGCCTGAGCGGCTAGGGGACCCCGAGAGCAACAAGCTGTTGCCTTGTTGCCTTTCCATTAAGAACAATAAATTAGTTTTAGTATAAGTTTGCTGGTTTCAAGAAATGTAATGCCGAGCGCATATCATTATGTCAAGATAATGGCACTAGCATTTACTTCATTTAAGAATATTTTTCAACATATTGAGCAAAAAGGTCTCATATTTGTTTTTTCCACCAAGAAAAGTGCACTTATTAGTGAGAATATACTTATTTTAAGGTATTTTGGGGTTCATTGAGGTTAGCTAATTTTACTTGTTTTGGAAAGTCTTGACAAGCCAAATTTTCTTGTTCAATTGGCAGATAATTTTGCTTAGTTCAGGTAAAATGCCCCTAATTGTTGTAAAAAAAAATTCTTGTTTTTGAACACTGACTTTTTGCAGTGCAGAATGACTCAAATGAGGAGTAATACTATATATTCTTATATTGTTTTCTCCTAATGAGCTCAAAAATGTATTAGTTTAGACAAAGACTTCAATTGTTGAAGTTTTGTTGTCATCACCAGTGTGGTGCGTGAATACTACTGTTAGTTGTCATGCTGTGTTACATAATGAGGCTGTAAATCGGCACTCTACTTTGTTTGACAAGTGTTTGTGCTATTAAACACTGGGTTGCTAGCAGGTTGTTGTTTTTTTCCCCCCACTCTGCTTCTGATTGGCTGTAATCTCGCAAAAACCGGTGTGGTGATATTCCGCTTTTTTATGCGATCTCAGTGCTTCACAGTGGGCGGGGCTGAGCAGTGAGTGCACTAATGGGCAGAAACGCAGTGGGGAAACAGAACAGTGGACAGGAGACGCGACAAAATTAGAATAGTAATGGATTTCAATTTGTGATGTGCATTTTCACAGATTTGTATTCCCGAGCCGATGCAAAGTTTAAAATCCAGGTTGGTACCGGTGACACCAATCGGGTACTTTGTGCAAATACAGAGCATTCGGAAAGCATTCACAGCGCTCCACGTTGTCCACATTTTGTTATGTTATAGCATTATTCCAAAATGGAATAAATTAAATGCTGTCCTCAAAATCCGACACAATACCTCATGATGACAATGGGTTTTGTTTCCCCGATATATGAATCAGTGCATTCATCATTACACTGTATAGCGTACACCGTATTGTTTTGGTGGGTGTGGAGTGTCCGGTCTTTAGGATGCACTAGTCTCTGTCTCAGCGTGTTGCCTGGTTTGAAGTGAAGTGTACCGGGATGTTGTGTTGATTAAAAATTATTCAGTTTCTCAGATAGACCTGATACATATGGAATAGGGGTGTAACGGTACGTGTATTTGTATTGAACCGTTTCGGTACGGGGGTTCCGGTTCGGTTCGGAGGTGTACCGAACGAGTTTCCACACGGACATATTAAGTAGCGTAACGCACGTTGTGTAAACAATGCACATCGAGGCACAACACACTGCCGTGTGTTGTGCCTCGATGTACATTGTTTACTCAAAATGCCGGACATTTGAGGCATTTAAGAAACTCCGCCCTGACAGCTCCGCAAAAGAGGGCATGTCCGGTGAAAAGAGGACGTATGGTCAGTCTATCATAGCCCGTTAGCTGCTAGCATGCTGCTAACGGGCTACGATAGACTGACCATACGTCCGGTGAAAAGAGGATGTATGGTCAGTCTATCGTAGCCCGTTAGCAAATGTCCAGCATTTTGAGTTAGGGTTGCGTGTATTTTCAATGTACGTTCAGGGTTAAGAAGGGGTTAAAAACAAAACAAAGTGTGCTCGCAGCAGCATCGGTGAGGGAGGGGCAGAGACAGAGAGAGAGAGAGAGTTATGATAAACACGCATGCGTCGCCAGGCTCTGCTTTTTATCCATAGATTTATCAGATTTAATTTTTTATTATCTATAGCATGGGTGTCAAAAGTGTGCCCCGGAGGCCATTTGCGGCCCACAGCTAATGTTTTAAAGGCCCACGGCACATTCTGTTTGAGTTTGAGTTTATTTCGAACATGCAAGTATACAACATGATACATCACAATCTCCAGTTTCTCTTTTCAACATGTTCGAAAAGGAGTAGGAAGAAGCAGAGCTTATTTAATCCTACCCCTTTTCTTTTACATAACAGTTGCTAAAACTTTTGTTCACTTCCTGTTCTCAATTTATTCACAATATACTCCATAAGTAATCACAATAAAATAAGTAAATAAATGATAATTGGTGAAGTAAGTTACATTTCATATGTTGAGATAGGTAAGATTATTTTGTGAGTGAAATAATGAAAGAATGGATGAGTTAAATAAATTCAGAATGTTTATCATGGTTCTTCTTCTTTGTACTTTGTAAACACTTTAAGTTTGAAGAGTTTCTTGAAGTGGATCATATTAGTACATTGTTTGATTGCTTTGCTTAATCCATTCCATAATTTAATTCCACATACTGATATACTGAAGGTCTTAAGTGTTGTTGTACGTGCATACAAATGTTTTAAATTACATTTCTCCCTAAGATTATATTTCTCTTCTTTTTTTGAGAAGAATTGTTGTATATTCTTGGGTAGCAGGTTATAGTTTGCTTTGTGTATAATTTTAGCTGTTTGCAAATTCACTATGTCGTAGAATTTCAGTATCTTTGATTCAATAAATAAAGGATTTGTGTGTTCTCTATATCCAACATTATGTATTATTCTAACTGATCTTTTTTGTAAAAATACTATTAAAATATTTTTTCTAAAAATACTATTAAAATAAACAAAAACATAACAAAAGTGAAATAAAAAAGCTTAAAAAGGTTAAATGTAATTTAGAAAAAGTTGCAATATTGACTAATAAAACAAAGCTGGGTTTTTTTCTTTCAAACTGTCATTGCTCAAAACATAATATTGAATCAAAATCAATGTTATTATGAATTATTGACCTATCAAAGGTTCCCATTACTTCACATCAAATATTCCACTTAGAAAAACATTTTTGGTGGAAGATTTTGCAAATTTGGTAAATAAATAACCAATATTTTTATTTTGTTGTTTTCTTACTATACCGAAAATTAACCCAACCGTGACCTCTAAACCGAGGTACGTATCGAACCGAAATTTTTGTGTACCGTTACACCCCTAATATGGAATGACAATATTTTTTGCGTCCGTAACCTTTTTGCTCCTAATCCACGTTCTTGTTTCTTCCAAAACTGGCTGCACTTTGCACAGACGACTAGCTGGGATAACCACAGGTTTTAAGGGCTTCCCTCAAATGCTTATGCTCTTTCTCCTTGGCCTGTGGGCTGGTGGAACATTATCACATACTTGCCAACCCTCCCGGATTTTCCGGGAGACTCCCGAAATTCAGCGCCTCTCCCGAAAACCTCCCGGGACAAATTTTCTCCCGAAAATCTCCCGAAATTCAGGCGGAGCTGGAGGCCACGCCCCCTCCAGCTCCATGCGGACCTGAGTGACGTGTTGACAGCCTGTTCACACGTCCGCCTTCCCCACAATATAAACAGCTAATGATCGAGGGTGAGTTCTTGGTTTCTTATGTGGGTTTATTGTTAGGCAGTTTCATTAACGTCCTCCCAGCGCGGTAACAACACACAACAACAGCATTTCGTCTACCGTAAAGCAGTTGGTCTGCCGTAAACAGCAATGTTGTGACACTTTTAAACAGGACAATACTGCCATCTACTGTACATGCATATGTGACCCACCCATAATGTGTCACATTTTTGTGTTGATTTATTTATTTTATTTTGTGGTTTGAATTCGTTTTTGGAGCTGTCGTTACACATTTATCAGTATTCACATTGGTCAGTAGGGGGCAGTAGGGTGTTTCTTCCCAATTGAATGCTATCACCTGCAGACCGGAAGTGTCTTGTCATTCTGATGAGCGCGACCAGTCTGTGAACAATTGAAACGTCCTGTGTGCTTTTTCCTCCTGTATAACAGGTTAGTTTTGGTGAATCAACTCACTGAATAATATCCATGTGATCTTTATAAGTTTAAGTACACATTCTGATGGTGGAGCCTAACTCTAAAGTGTTTGTGAGTTGTAGTTTGTATTTGTGAATGAATCCAGTGCACAGCTGCAGTAATCAATACAAAAAGGCGACGTGAGTACGCAATGTTTATATAGGAACTTCTGATCCTAATTCAGACTCCCAAATTAGAGCTCCCGTTTTCTTATTGATTTTATAATGTATATTTGTATAATGTGTGTGTTCTGAAATAGTGACAGAGAATAGAACAAGGATGGACAATTCAACCCTTAACTCAACAATGAGTAGATGAGTGTTATGTGTGTGTATATGTGTAAATAAATGAACACTGAAATTCAAGTATTTCTTTTATATATATATATATATATATATATATATATATATATATTAACCCCCAACCGCCCCACCCCGACCACGCCCCCCACCCCTCACCCCCCACCTCCCGAAATCGGAGGTCTCAAGGTTGGCAAGTATGCATTATCAGCTCTGTGTTGTAGGGTTCTGATAACGCCCAGTTTGTGTTCCAGTGGGTGGTGTGAGTCTAAAAGTAGGTATTGATCAGTATGTGGGTTTCCAGTAAACCCCAACATGGAGGCCCCTGTTCTCACCAATGTGGACATCACAGTCCAAAAATGGAAACTTGCCATCTTTGACATCCTCACATGTGAACTTAATGTTTTTGTACACTGAGTTAATGTGCTCGGTGAAGGCTTGCACTTCTTGGCTTCTGATTTTAATCAATGTGTCATATATATATATATATATATATATATATATGTACTTACCTTGGCTAAGAAAAGGTAGTTCCCACCAATCGCATTTCATTTACACAAGATCTCATGATTTAGTTACTTTACTTCTTGTTAATCATATACATGATCTCAAATATCTAAAATAAGGCTGTCGAAGTTAACACAATAACGTGTTAAATATAACTTCCTTTAACGGCAATCATTTTTTTTACCATGCGATTAATGTTTTTGACCCTCAGCCCGTTCCGTAGCTGCCTTCTGCAGCCCACATCGTTATGGTATATTCTTTTATAACCTGTTCTGATTGATCGTCTGCAATTCCAGACTGTTTAACAGGCTGAATATTATATTTTATTAATAAGTAGGTAGAGAAGGTTAAAACATTGTCATGCAGAAATATGAATGCCATTAACTTGCACTACTGTACAAAAGTTTTGGGCAATAATTCCATAAGCACACTATATCCACTCATCACCCTGCAGAAGAAAGCAATATGGGTAATTCATAAGGAAATAAATTGGGATCAAATACATTTTTCTTACATTCAAAACTATTGAAATTAAAATAAATCTTGTGGAACTACCAACAGTACAAATTACATATAAAGCAAAAACAGTGTAAAGTGAGTAAAAGATCATTGACAATATGTTGTAATAAGACGAGTAAATGTATCATTGTATATCATAATAATAATGATGAAAGCTAATTATTTAATTTATAAATAAGAGTTGGGAGTAAATGATTGACTTCTTCCCACTCCTTTTTGGATATGAAAAAAAAAACCTGACCATTATGTATTGTTTTAACTTTTTATGTGTTTTCATTGTGAAATATTAGTTTTCTATTTCTGTACCTAACTGCAATGTTATCAAGATTATTTCCTTTTATTCCCCCATTATTTTTGCTTTGTCTTTGTTTTAACATGTCCAAAATAAACTACTACTACTAATTTGTACGGCATGTAAAGTACAGAATATCAGAAACATCTAATCATGTAGAAAAACATATCACCTAACATCTTTGACAATCAAAGCATCAATCCACGTTATTAATGCGTGAAACTGCTATCTAAACATGTAAGTATAGCTCCTCTTCTCTAAATCCAAGTACTCCTACTGTAAAGCAAGAATACAAATTCCGTATACTTGCCAAATAAAAAAATTTGACAAGACAACAACGCACTGCAGGTATCGTTTTTATTCTCTTTAAAAACGTGTTGAGCTGTTTCAAAAAACCTTTTTTAAAAAAACCATTTCATTAGAGCAAAATTATTGTCCAGTCAAACTTTGAAAATGAACTTATTAATGACAAATTATATCTTTCTGTGATTATCGCAATTAATTTTGAGTCAACTATGGACAACGCGATTAATCGCGATTAAATATTTTAATCGTTTGACAGCCCTAATCTAAAGTATCCATATTTCAATTTGAGAATAGATGTTAGACCGATACTCACGGCAATTTTTTTTTTTACTTTCTTGGGGAACAAGATATCAATCAATCAATGTTTATTTATATAGCCCTAAATCACAAGTGTCTCAAAGGGCTATATATCGATATATATCGCAAGATCGCTAAATTTGCCCAGCCCTACACTGCAAAAACTGAAATCTAAGTAAGATGAAATATCTCAAATAAGGGTGATATTTGCTTATTTTCTGTCTGATAAGTTAATTCTTCTCACTAAGCAGATTTTTATGTTAAGAGTGTTTTACTTGTTTTAAGGGTTTTGGTCCTAAATGATCTGAGTAAGATATTACAGCTTGTTGCTGGGATTTTATGACCTATTTTGAGTAAAACATGCTTGAAAATAGAATATCAACTGTTGCAAAGCTGTGTCATCAACACTCACGAGTATAAAACTGTTTTTTTAAAGTAATAATTTCTTACTTCAAGCATGAAAAAAAAAAACATGATGCCGAGCGCATATTATTATGTCAAAATACCCCAGGGGTCAATACTGGGACCAAGATTGTTCAATCTTTATATAAACGACATTTGTAAGGTTACGAAGGACGTAAAGTTGGTTTTATTTGCAGACGACACAGCTGCTTTCTGTTCAGGAGAGAACACACAGAAGATAATACAAATAATAACAGAAGAAATGAACAAATTAAAAAGATGGTTTGACAAAAACAGACTATATTTGAATCTCAGTAAAACTAAAATAATGCTATTTGGTAATAGTAGAAAAGAGCATCATACACAAATACAAATAGACGAAGTAGACATAGAAAGGGTAAAAGAAACTAGATTTTTGGGAGTATTAATAGATGATCAAATGAACTGGAAATCTCCTATACAAAACATACAACATAAGGTGGCAAAAAACATTTCAATAATGAATAAAGCAAAATATGTCCTGGGCCAAAAATCACTACATATTCTCTACTGCTCGCTAGTGTTACCATATCTGAGTTATTGTGCAGAAATATGGGGAAATAACTACAAATGTGCGCTACATTCGCTAACCGTGTTACAAAAAAGATCAGTTAGAATAATACATAATGTTGGATATAGAGAACACACAAACACTTTATTTATTAAGTCAGAAATATTAAAGTTTGGTGATTTGGTAAAATTGCAAACAGCTAAAATGATGTACAAAGCAAACTATAACCTGCTACCAAAGAATGTACAACAATTCTTCTCAACTAAAGAGGAGAAATATAACCTTAGAGGAAAAAATAATTTAAAACATTTATATGCACGTACAACACTTAGAACTTTTAGCATATCAGTATGTGGAATTAAATTATGGAATGGATTAAGTAAAGAAGTTAAAAATTGTACTGATATGATCCAGTTTAAGAGGTTGTTCAAAATAATAGTGCTTACAGAGTACAAAAAAGAAGAATTATGAGAAATACTTTCAACCTTATTGAAAATAAGATATTCTTCATCTCAGTATGTTAATAATGACTGAATTAATTAATTAATTACATATTACAAAACTGTTGTATACTAATTCATAGATGTTATTTTATTATATAAAAAGGTCAGTAAATGATTCTATATATTTGTAAACGCTTGAAGTGGGAAAGGGGTAGGATTAAATAAGCTTTGCTTCTTCCTACTCCTTTTCGGGCATGATGTAAAATGAAATGATATGAAATTGTGTGATGTATTATGATGTAAGTGTGTTCATGTTCGAAATAAACTAAAGAAAGAAAGAAAGAAAGAAAATAATGGCACTAGCATTTACTTAATTTAAGAACATTTTTCAACATATTGAGCAAAAAGGTCTCTTTTTTTTCTACCAAGAAAAGTGCACTTGTTATTAGTGAGAATATACTTATTCTAGGGTAGTTTTGGGTTCATTGAGGTTAGCTAATTTTACTTGTTTTGGAAAGTCTTGACAAGCCAAATTTTCTTGTTCTATTGGCAGATAATTTTGCTTAGTTCAAATAAAATACCCCTCATTTTTGTATTTTTGTTCTTGTTTTTGAACACTGACTTTTTGCAGTGTACTACCACTTTATACCAATGTATGTTTGCTACGGACTACAAAACATACATTACTTGGATTTTAAGCAACACTCACCACTATTGCCACAGTCGGCGCAGGAGATGAGCTCCTCCGGTTTCTTATCGCGATTCTGCTCCTTGGTCCCCAAACAGAAGCTGCAAATGGGAATGGGCTCGGCCACCGGCTGGAGGAGAGGAGGACACAAGGGAGGAAGTGTAGACTGTCAGTCAATGTAACATTGTTGACTACACAGAATAATCTTGTATGACTGAGCCAACAGTGGACTGAAAAAGACCACAGATTACTTATAGTATTAAGGAGGATTAATGAGGAACATGACAGCTGCTCTGAAAAGTGGGCTTGTATCATCTATGTGACATGTCATGAAAGATGCAATTGTGGGTCAAGGTCTTTGCAAAACAAAAACTAGAACTTAGCACATTAGGACTTCCAGATAGAATGCCTGTTACAACGAGGGCTGAACAATTATTAGGGCCCGCATGGCCCACTGTAAAAGGAATCCCAAAGGGAGTCCTTTTGCAATGGGACATAAGGACCTATTGAATTTGTAAGGTTTTATTATTTTTCTTCTTTCTTTTTTCTTCCGCCGCCTCTTTGAGCTGTAATTTGACCCACTTAACATGCTTCAAAACTCACCATATTTGACCCACACATCAGGACCTGCAAAAATTGCCTTTTAATAAAAAAAACGAACCCAAAAACTCAAAATTGCGCTCTAGCGCCCCCTAGGAAGAAAGAAAAACTCAGCTGCCTGTAACTCCTACTAGAAAGGTCGGAGAGACATGAAACAAAAACCCCTATGTAGGTCTGACTTACACCAAAATTTTATAATTGTACATTTTTGGGCAAAAATCAACAGGAAGTTGGCAATTCCCCCTTCAAGACAAAAAAGTACTAAAAACAGTCACTTTTGCCTCTTTGAGCTGTAATTTGACTCCCTTAACATGCTTCAAAACTCACCAAACTTAACACACACATCAGGACTGGCAAAAATTGCGATCTAATGAAAAAACCGAACCCCAAATCTAAAAATTGTGCTCTACCGCAATTTTTTAATAAAACGCAGAAAAAACTGCTCCTCGGAAGAAAAAAATGACAAAACTGCCTGTAACTCCCACTGGGAAAGTCGGAGAGACATGGAACAAAAACCTCTATGTAGGTCTTACTTAGACCTACATTTCATAGATTGACAACCCTCAGCAAAAATCAACAGGAAGTTTGCAATTTCCCCTTCAAAACAATTTTTTTTTATAAACCGGTCACTTCTCTTCAAACATTATCTCCTCTGAGCGCGTTTGTCGTTTCGGCTTCAAACTAACACAGGAGAGAGATTAAACCCTTCTGATTAAAAGTTGACGAAAGAGTTTTGATACCGGCTCCGGTTTTGATTTTATGACCCTTCAAAGAGCCGCTGCGCTGATGCTGCTGTTTTTTCAAGAAGGCTGCTTAAAAGCAGGATGCACCAACGTGCCCACACAATGCAGACAAGGTAGGTACACTACACAAAAGTATTGGGACAATTCGGACTAAAAGTAGACAAAAGTATTAGGACACTTATGACGAAAACTGAACAAAAGTATTGGGACACTTAGGACTAGCACCTGCCAAATATGCGGGCCCGACCAATGCTGCTTGCAGCTTTAATTTGTATTTGCAATTTAATCGCTATGTGACAAAATGCGGTTTTCAAAAGGATTGTGGATGGTCAAAATTCTCCCAAAAAGTTTTCCTTCAATGATTAGTCCACTAATGGGATTATGAAGCGTAGACCTATTATGTGGCTCTAATTTAGCCATCAGCTTTTAAATTCTAACTGTGCTGCTCATTCTCCAGATGTCCGATATTACTCCGCTTGAAATGTTTCCGCATCATAGACGTACTGCCACTAAAAGCAAGTTCTGCTGTGCAAATTGAGCAAGTTATTTGTGTCTTTGGCATGTTTAGGGTGAAATGTTCCTAGATTTTCAATGTTTTTATTCAGTGTTGCTGCAGTTCTCACAGCCATTTTTCTCTTCCTGTTGCTTATAAGGTCACTGGTCGCACGGACTTGTGCATGTTCTTTGACATCCGGAAAAATACCAGCAATGACGTCATCGATGTTTATTGACAAATATATTTGTCAGCGCCTCTTTTTATTATCGATTTTTATCTTCAACGTCGACAAGAGGTGTAACGGTATTGTAGATGCAGTGGTATTTTGCTTTCGACTGACGGCATCAAACAAAAACTTGGTGTATAGTTTTTTCCCGGCGCTTTAGCGTGGGCCGTGTCTGAAAATAAACTACATCCCCCAGACTCCTCTTCTCGGTGCGGGGCACCACGGTGGGGGGATGCAACTGTGGAGGGGGGCGTGGCCTGCGGGCCTGCCGCAGAACGGGGTGTGCCAGGACCGGCCTCGAAGACAGCGACAGGTGCGTAGATGGCCCAGGTGGGCCTTGTTATCTAACCACCTGTCGCCTTTATTAGCAGCAGCCGTGATGAGACAAGTAGTTGGAGTTGGAAGTGGTGCTGAGCGGACGCAGGAGAAAAAGACATTTCGCTGAAAAGCAAAAGCCTTGCACTATTCTATGAAAATAAAACAGTGTTACACCCTGAATTTCGGGCTCTCCTGGTTGTGTGTGGTGGTCCGAAGAACCCACTAGAGGGCAACCTCTACAGTAACACCATAAGCAAAAAGTGAAGTGTGTTCGTAGTCGATGAGAGGAATTGTTTTTTTTTGGACATTTCCTGAAAAATGTCATCAACGTCTATAACTATTAGAGTTATCTGGCTAAGAAACAAACAAACCCTGGCAAAAACAACCTCTTTGGCGTAGGTAAGAAAGCCTGCGTTTTGCGCGATATATCTATTTTAACGATATATTAAATTGTTCTGTTGCAGACAATTTAAAAATAAAAATCGATTTTTTTCTTCTGACTTTCTGCCCCTATACTACATTTTCATTTACAGAAGACAGAAGTTTGCACTTTATAGATCTCAATATTGGAGATTGTTTATTTCCATGCAATGTGCAAAGCATGGAATGTGCAATGTTAAATTTTTGTCAACAGAAGTATGTTATTCAAGCAGTGTAATTTAATGATTTGAAAATGATTCCATAAAGAGTACTATTTATATCTGGTCTAAAAACAACATTATACAAATCAGAATTTTGCTAAGAGTAAGATGCAGTGTGATTTCAAACTACTAGTTTTTGATCCAATAAAAGAAAAATGTTTTTTTTTAATTATCTTGGTCATTTGTATTCAATGTTTTTTGTAAAAAGTAGTGAAAAAATTCAGAAAGTCGAAAATCGAATTGTTTGTGAAAAATGTACACCCCCGCTACCACCAACCCTGCTACCACCAACCACCCCCCCGTGCGTCGGTTGAGGTGGGCGGGTTGGGGGGGTGTATATTGTAGCCCGGAAGAGTTAGGGCTGCAAGGTGTTCTGGGTATTTGTTCTGTTGTGTTTATGTTGTGTTACGGTGCGGTTGTTCTCCCGAAATGTGTTTGTCATTCTTGTTTGGTGTGGGTTCACAGTGTGGCGCATATTTGTAACAGTGTTAAAGTTGTTTATACGGCCACCCTGAGTGTGACCTGTATGGCTGTTGATCAAGTATGTCTTGCAGTCACTTACGTGTGTCTGCAGAAGCCGCATACAACACGTGACTGGGCCGGCACGCTGTTTGTATGGTGAAAAAGCGGACGCGACGACAGGTTAGTAGATGACGCTGAAGGCAGTGCTATCACGGCACGCCCTTAATATTGTTGTCCGGGTGAAAATCGGGACAAAATCGGGAGAATGGTTGCCCCGGGAGATTGTCGGGAGGGGCACTGAAATTCGTGAGTCTCCCGGAAAAAATCGGGAGGGTTGGCAAGTATGTTGCTAGGGCGGGATAGCCATTCAAAGAAGGTGAATTCATTAAAAAGTGCATGTTAGATTTTTTTCAGAAATCTTTTCTTCCGGCCCAGCCTCACCCAGTGTCTGCATCCAGTGGCCCCCAAGTAAATACCACCTTAACATTTGACAACCAAACAATTACACAAGGCGAATCAGCAAAGAATCTGGGTATTATTTTCGACCCAACTCTCTCCTTTGAGTCACACATTAAGAGTGTTACTAAAACGGCCTTCTTTCATCTCCGTAATATCGCTAAAATTCGTTCTATTTTATCCACTAGCGACGCTGAGATCATTATTCATGCGTTCGTTACGTCTCGTCTCGACTACTGTAACGTATTATTTTCGGGTCTCCCTATGTCTAGCATTAAAAGACTACAATTGGTACAAAATGCGGCTGCTAGACTTTTGACAAGAACAAGAAAGTTTGATCATATTACGCCTATACTGTATATACATATATACATACCTATACTGGCTCACCTGCACTGGCTTCCTGTGCACTTAAGATGTGACTTTAAGGTTTTACTACTTACGTATAAAATACTACACGGTCTAGCTCCGTCCTATCTTGTCGATTGCATTGTACCATATGTCCCGGCAAGAAATCTGCGTTCAAAGAACTCCGGCTTATTAGTGATTCCCAGAGCCCAAAAAAAGTCTGCGGGCTATAGAGCGTTTTCTATTGGGGCTCCAGTACTATGGAATGCCCTCCCGGTAACAATTAGAGATGCTACCTCAGCAGAAGCATCTTAAAACTCATTTGTATACTCTAGCCTTTAAATAGCCCCCCTGTTAGACCAGTTGATCTGTCGTTTCTTTTCTTCTTCTTCTCTGCTCCCCTTTTCCTTGTGGAGGGGGGGGGGGGGGGGGGGGGGGGCACAGGTCCGGTGGCCATGGATGAAGTGCTGGCTGTCCAGAGTCGGGACCCGGGGTGGACCGCTCGCCTGTGCATCGGCTGGGAACATCTCTGCGCTGGTGACCCGTCTCCCCTCGGGATGGTGTCCTGCTGGCCCCACTATGGACTGGACTCTTACTATTATGTTGGATCCACTATGGACTGGACTCTCACAATATTATGTCAGACCCACTCGACATCCATTGCTTTCGGTCTCCCCTAGAGGGGGGGGGGTTACCCACATATGCGGTCCTCTCCAAGGTTTCTCATAGTCATTCACATCGACGTCCCACTGGGGTGAGTTTTTCCTTGCCCTTATGTGGGCTTTGTACCGAGGATGTCGTTGTGGCTTGTGCAGCCCTTTGAGACACTTGTGATTTAGGGCTATATAAATAAACATTGATTGATTGATTGATTGAAATTGAGTTTGAGACCCCTGCACGAGAGTGAACATTATTGTTTTACACTGGATGTTTACATCGTCACTTTAAAGACAAGCCTGTAAGTTTTTTTCTTTATATATTTGCTTGAAACAGTGGACGTCCCTGCACAATTATTTGCACTTAAAAATGTATTTTTGGAGTAATAAGTATGATTAGAACATTTTAGCATTATGTTTGTGTTAATCATTCCTGCCACTTCATTTTACACACTAACATTTTTAAGACTTTTTTTGGACATGTACCACAATAATATCGTACCGTTGCTTTAATACCGTAATAATATTGACTAATACATATAGTCCATGCTCTTACTTAGATACGACTGTGACTGCTTGCAGAACAGGAGTATATAACAGTACTAACACATCACATAAAACGTTTTAGTTTGGTGGGAACTTGTATATTTGTCTGGCACATCAACTGTGGCAGCATCTAACAGCATTAGCTTTATTATGTATTCAACCCTTTCGTATGGTCTCTGGGGTGTATTGTTTAACTTTATCACAGTCTATCGCTTAGAAAAACAGCTGCATGCAAAATGTTCTCATATAATCAAAAGGCACACCATAACAAAGTCTGGTCTGGCAACCGGGTATAACATTGGGAATTTTAAACAAAACAAAAAAAACATCTGGCTTGGAGCAAACAAATATGCGAAAGAGACGAGTGTACCATTTGATTCATAGACACATTTCTAGAACACTAAAGCCAAAACTGACTTCAGGAAAGATGCAAGTGTGGTTAAGAGCTGTTTAAAGACCAAATGTGATAGTCCATGTGAGGATAACACTGCTAGAGTTATTGGGTTTTATGACCAAGCTGGGAGACACTCTGGACACATCTACAGCTGTCCTTTCAGTGCTTCAATAGTTGCTTTTCGGGCAGATAGAGAAAATGAAGCATTGATAGCTCACATGGTATGTGGCATCGATGGAAAAATGTAGACCATTCCGCTAACTCTAGTTTGAATCATACTAATCTGTCATTGATATTGTGCACATCATCTGGGTTATAGATTGATCAGATAGAGCAACGCTTAACAAAAAGTTTAAATAAAGTAATTTCCATAATTACAGATCTACTGTACAGAGTCCTTCACCAATACCAAGCTCAAATATTTTTTTAAAGAGGATTTAGTTTTTGTCAATGGTCTCTTCTGCCAAAAAACACTGGAAACTTGCATAACAGCAACAAATGTTTACAAAGTGTTTGGCTGTCTGCTGTTTATTTAGTAAAACATTCACTGTGTAATGACATTCTGGTTTGTGTTTTTTCTAATGTTAACTTTATTTCATCCAGCAGGCTGTCTCAATGTAGTTAGTAAATTCATTTGATGACAATGAATGGAGTGCGAGATGAGGAAAACATTAAAAGCCATTCAACACTTAGTGTGATGTTGCAAGCAGCCATTAAATACGTTCTTTTTGCATGTAGCTTTTACCTTCCTTTACTGAGATCGTGTACAAACCGGAGTTTTCCCTTTCATTTATGTACATGTCTGCCACAAACACATTTAAAAGAACTCTAAATGTGTGTGCACTTTAAAGTATCCCTTGCGCTTGTGGTTTTGCTACATTTTTCTTCTGTCTTTTATTTTAGAAAATTAATGTCAAAAGTATGCCACCAGTGTCCTTAAAAATCACATGCATCACGGCCAACTATGCAAATTAAACCCATGACGCCATTTCTCATGCCACAGATAGATTGCAGTCCCGTGGGAAACACTGTCACAGCCTTTTGTTTATTTTTGGTTTAAGCATTAGATACCTTTTTACCAGCACACTGCCTCCCACTGTCGCCTGCATATTGTGATCACGACAAACCATGTTCCTGACATCTACAAAGCAATTAGCTACCTGCTGCCACCTACTGATATGGAAGAGTATTACACAGTTACTCTGCCGATCTCTAGACAGCACAGACACATTTGCCGATCATAATTACCGGTTTGCAAAAAATATTTTTAACCCTCTCTCTCTCTAGGTCGTCCTCAGACGAGCTTTCCATCGTTGCTTCCAGTCATCCCGATTCTCCATACATGTGGCCAGTTCCTTAGTACTCTGAGCTCCTGCATCCTTCTTGAGTATGTTAGTGTGGGACGTCCTCTTGACCGATGCCCATGTGTTGGTTCCCACAGCACCAATTTGCTGGCTGGCAGCTCCTGATGCCTTTGGCAGTGTCCTGCTAGTCTCACTAGAGCAGAGAGGTAGCAGCATGGCTAACGTTAGCTGTGATGCTAGCGCAGCCGTGTGACCAACGTTCTCTCTAAGGTGCGCGCTTGTGCAATTGCGCACTTTTTAAACGTCCTCTGCGCATAGCAATTATATGCCACGCACAAAATCAAATAAAAAAATAAGCGCATAACAATTTTCGACACACGGACACGACAGAGAAAATAGTTTTCGTCATCATTGTTCAAATATTGTGACTTCTGTCGAGACGCTTATCTCCGTTCGGTGCCACACGTCCACACCATCAAAATGCCGAGGCAAAAATTTCCAGATCAACACGTATGAAAAAATTTGTGATTTTTTTTGTTGTGATTTCCTTCTCTGCATGAAAGTTTAAAAGTAGCATATATTAATGCAGTATGAAGAAGAATGTTTTAATGTAGACATGCAAGCCTTAAAAGAAAATGTTGAAAATCAAGACTACATTTCCTGCAAATGGATGCATTTCTACCCTATATTTTAACTTTAGATTTATTCTCATATCAAACTCTTTTGGCTGTCTTTTTGACACTTACATCCGGCGCCCCCATCCACACCCTGGATTATAAATAATGTAAATAATTTCAATGTGATTATCTTGTGTGATGACTGTATTATGATGATAGTATATATCTGATAGTATATATCTGTATCATGAATCAATTTAAGTGGACCCCGACTTAAAAAAGTTGAAAAACTTATTCGGGTGTTGCCATTTAGTGGTCAATTGTACGGAATATGTACTTCACTGTGCAACCTACTAATAAAAGTCTCAATCAATCAATCAAAACACATAGAATCATCATAATGCTGTGATTACATGCATCAAGTGTTCATTCAAGGCTAAGGCAAAATATCGAGATATATATTGTGTATCGCAATATGGCCTTAAAATATCGCAATATTAAAAAAAGGCCATATCGCCCAGCCCTTGTTTCAATGATGCCATTTCTGTTTGTCATGTATAATTTTGTCTATTTTGTGTTTATCCTTGAATAAACAGGTCAGTTTCTTGTTACCAACCATTGTGTATTATTCAAACTCCCCTAATTCAGCTGGCTAGTTGTTATCAAGAGTACTAAAACCCTTTTCAACATGATTCTGACAACTAAGTAGGCTAAATAATTTTAAACTTTAATACATGCTCGGATAGGCCATTATCGGTCAGTATCGGTATCGGTCAGTATCGGTATCGGATCGGAAGTGCAAAAACAATATCGGTATCGGATCGGAAGTGCAAAAACCTGGATCGGGACATCCCTACTTCAGGGTCCAGCATTCGCTGTCATAGAGGAGAACTGACTCAACTGTCGCATAGAAGAAGCAGAGTTTGATTTGGCGGGGTAGGTAGGAATTCCATACACTGGTCATGCCGTTCAGGGCCCTCCATGCAAGTGCCTTCCTCTCTTTTAGATCTTGCTCAGTTGAGTTGACCCATGCGCCCAGGTATTTGAAGTCCTCAACTTCTTTCAGCACAGTGCCTCCTGCTGTTATCAGAGGTTGATGTTCTGGTGGAACGTTGTAGGTCATGACCTCAGTTTTCTTGGCATTTAGCCTAAGGCCAACCTTGGCGCACTCTAGCTCTACCCTGTGTAGTAGTTCTTGTGCTTGTTCCACGTTGTTGGAGAGCAGACTGATGTCATCCGCATAGTCAAGGTCTGTCAGGACCACTGCCGGTTGTCGACTCGACTTCCTTGGTGTCAGCGTGAAGCCAAGTTCCTGCTCTCGCCCATTTATTGCCTTCCTGAGCGCATGATCAAGGACTATGATGAAGAGGAAGGGGGCTAGTGTAGCCCCTTTAACCCAATTAGGTGAAATTACATAATCTCCCACGGCACACCAGACAATATCTCGGCACAGTGGTTGAAAAACACTGATTTAATCAACAACCAACAGAACAATCGATAGTATCGCAAATCGATCAGGGAAAGGAAGTTAAAGGTCCCTCTCTATTTTAAAAGGTATCGTGGGATCTTAACAGTGCAAACCTGGTATTTTTATTTACGTACAGTATGTAAGCGGCTGCAGCCAGCAAGTCCTAGAAAGAAGGAGACAGGGGCAAGAGCTTGATTTATTGGGTTCATTTCCTTCAGACTCGGGCTGCTTCAGCACCCTCCACTGACCCCACCTCTGCTAACCCGGCCAATCCAGTGCAGGGACAGTGAAAGAGACAAAAGAACGAGAGTAAAAGAACGAGGTCAACAATCGCAGAAGGTCTGAAAAGAATGAATGCGCTATTTTAAATACGCTAAGGGAAAAAGCAATACAAGTTGACCATCAGAATCAATGATTTGACCGCCATCGACAGTGAAGGGCTTTACAAACTAGGAATTGTCTTTACTCGCAAAATACACAAGATAAAATCAGTGCTGGGGCGATTAATCACTGACGTCGACTAAGTCCTGACATGTACGGCTTTCCCAGCCAAGTGGGCCAACTGCACATAGGTAAACACAAACTGAACCAGCGCCAACTTCCTCTTGTTGAATAGAGGCACACATTGAAGCATGGTTTCAGTTACCGGTTGCCACTGCTCATGAATCCCCAACAGACCCTAAAGCTATAATCCTCTCAGTGACAGGGGATTTTTGCAGCAGTGCAACACACATTGTCAAAATTCCTCCTGGGAAAAAAATGTTTGCTCTCAAGATCATCAATCTCTACATCACAGCACTTCTCGGGAAATCTCTACATTTCTCTAAATGAACGGGTTGACAGTGTTAAGCACCATGGTTGGCTTTTCGTGTTTGCACACGGCAACACGATTTGGTGAAAAAAGTTACTCTACGAGCCAAAAGGGACACACCTCTCAACTGTTTTCAGCTCGCAGTATCAACTGGGAAGACTTGAAATACCACTTCAAAATTGCTGACACACACACAGTCAGGTCTGACCAGCCATATACCAACGCTTTAATGGTCATGTTAACACTTAAATGCTCACAAATAGTTTATTGAGGATTCCCTTAATATAGGACAGATGTCTGTATTTGTATAGAACATAATAGAATACAAAACAGAGGCACACCTGTTTATGCAACTGGATGTTGCAACTCAGTGGATTGAGAAAGCAAATGTACAATGGAAAAACAGTAGAAAAAAAGAAAAAAAGGGAGGCACTGTTGTTGTCCTTGTGTCAAGGATCTCATTAAAATGGAAACCCAATCCCAACATACACACCCCTCATGGCCGCCTGCAACTTGAACACCAGCTCATTGATCACTGTTAGAGGACATACTTTGTAAGAAGAGACATACGCACAAATTTAAAAATGTAATCCATGACCTGCCAACAAAACACAGTTTGGACTGTCACTGCAGAGGAACCATTATCATTGAATGTAGGGCTTCACCTATCACATTTTTTACTAATTGTGTATTCTACTAACAATTCCTTCAATTAATCAGGTAAATTGGATACAACAAAGAGCAATTAAAAAATACACAGGAGAAAATAAGACATTTCACTTAATAACAAACAACCAATGTGTTTCAAATTAAAATTACTAAAACTTAAAAGAGAACTGCACTTTTTTTGGGGAATTTTGCCTATCGTTCACAATCCTTATGAGAGCCAAGAAGACAAAATTGTATTTGTTTGGCATTCTAATCTGTAATAATCGCAGCTAATGGGAGCAATCCATTCTGCCTCTAAGTCACTTTAGAAATTAATCCAAAAACCGCAAACAATACTTAATTTACGTACCGTAACCTGTATAATAACCAAGCTGTAGCAAAATTGTTATTGAAAGAGCGAACACCGAGGAACTCTTTTTCTAGCGTAGTAACATAACACAGAGGTGGGGGAAATAATCGATTTTTTGATGCATCGCAATTCGGACATGGATGATTACAAAATCGATTATTAAACGTCAATAATCATTTTATTTACTGTAAATAAAGTAATGCAGACAGTTCTAAAATTTGGCTGACCGTAGTGAGCCACCTCACAGAGATCTGACCAGCTCCTTTAGTATAAACCACTTATGTTCCACTTTTGCACACATTTCTACAAATTTAATACATGTAATGGGAATTAATTTAACAGTTTTTCATTACAAATGCACTGTTATTAAAAGTTGCAAGTGATAAACACTTATTTAGTGAAACACAAATGTAAAACTGCATCAATATACACAAAATAAAGATGCATCAATAATTGATTTTTAATCAAATCGTAGCTCCTGAATCGTAATCGTGATCAAATCATGAGATGCTCAAAGATTACCACCTCTAGAAACACATCGATGGACAGTTGTGCTTTTGGTCCATCTGAGCAGGGACATTTTTTCTGGTATAGTCTGGGTAAACAATTCATTTATGTTGGCACAGCTTGGCTCCAAGTTCCGACCTCAAACTCGCCGCTTCCGTCTGCTCCAATGTTTCACATCTGTGAAGGCACCATTAATACTGAAAGGTACATACAGGTTTAGGAGCAACATATGTTGTCATCCAAGCAACGTTATTATGGACGCCCCTGCTTATTACAGCAAGACAATGCCAAGCCACGTGTTACAACAGCGTGGCTTTATAGTAAAAGAGTCCGGGTACTAGACTGGCCTGCCTGTAGTCCAGACCTGTTTCCTATTGAAAATGTGTGGTGCATTATGAAGCCTAAAATACCACAACGGACTGTTGAACAATTTAAGCTGTACATCAAGCAAGAATGGGAAAGAATTCCACCTGAAAAGCTTCAAAAATGTGTCTCCTCAGTTCCCAAATGTTTACTGAGTGTTGTTAAAAGGAAAGGCCATGTAACACAGTGGTAAAAATGCCCCTGTGACAACTTTTTTGCAATGTGTTGCTGCCATTAAATTCTAAGTTAATGATTATTTGCAAAAAAAAAATTAAGTTTCTTTGTTCGAACATTAATCTAAGTATCTTGTCTTTGCAGTCTATTCAATTGAATATAAGTTGAAAAGGATTTGTAAATCATTGTATTCTGTTTTTATTTACCATTTACACAACGTGCCAACTTCACTAGTTTTGGGTTTTGTATATGTCCCAGTTCAGCAATGTTTGCTAGCGATATACCAAGATTCAGTATATGCTGTTGAGCATTCGAGAGATTTATTCAATCTAGTTTATTAATTTTCTTGATGCTAACAAATAGCACCAAAGACATTATAATGATCATCCGTGTCAAATAAAGCACTTGGCAACAACAAAGATTTTAGTTTCTGTTATGAAAATCGACAACAGAAATACGGTGGATTGGACCAACAATCACAATATTTATGACTGTGACTTAACATGACATTAGTTTATTTGCACAACCAGGTCTTTGTAGTTATATTAAAGCATTGCAACCACAAAAGAACAAAAAACTAATGCGACCTACAATCATTTCTTTACGTTTAGTTCTGCTATCAAACACTATTAATAGAACTTGATTGTCAAAGAAAAGTTTCTCAAACAGATCAAATGAACATTTTACTAATTAATCGCTGCAGATACAAGCGGTCCGATTGTATTCCACAAGATGATGAAAAGTGATATTTTAAGAGTAATTTCCTTCGTGTCATTATCATATTTTGAACCAATTATGATTAAGGTCGGAACTTGTGGAGCCGAGTTATAAACGTTCAAAGTTTTGTGGCGAACCATCAGATCAAAGTTTGGCACCATGCCACGCCCACAGCGTATGGCAAAATTCTTTTGCAATGTATCATTAGCCATCTGTGTGGTATTTGTTATTATAACCGAGGCTCATTTGATCAAAGTCCCTAGGAGGAGTTTGTTAAAGCAGTGTTTTTCAACCTTTTTTGAGCCAAGGCACATTTTTTGCGTTGAAAAGATCCGGAGGCACACCACCAGCAGAAATCATTAAAAAACGAAACTCAGTTGACAGTAAAAAGTCGTCGCCGCAATTGTTGGGTATGACTTTAAACCATAACCAAGCATGCATCACTATAGCTCTTGTCTCAAAGTAGGTGTACTGTCACCACCTGTCACATCACACCCTGACTTATTTGGAGTTTTTTGCTGTTTTCCTGTGTGTAGTGTTTTACTTCTTGTCTTGCGCTCCTATTCTGGTGTCTTTTTCTCTTTTTTTGGTATTTTCCTGTAGCAGTTTCATGTCTACTTAGTTTTAGCAATCAAGGATATTTCCGTTGTTTTTATCCTTCTTTTTGGGGACATTGTTGATTGTCATGTCATGATCGGATGTACTTTGTGGACGCCGTCTTTGCTCCACAGTAAGTCTTTGCTGTCGTCCAGCATTCTGTTTCACCAGCAGAAATCATTAAAAAACGAAACTCAGTTGACAGTAAAAAGTCGTCGTCGCAATTGTTTGGTATGACTTTAAACCATAACCAAGCATGCATCAATATAGCTCTTGTCTCAAAGTAGATGTACTGTCACCACCTGTCACATCACCCCCTGACTTATTTGGAGTTTTTGTTGTTTTCCTGTGTGTAGTGTTTTACTTCTTGTCTTGCGCTCCTATTTTGGTGTCTTTTTCTCTTTTTTTGGTATTTTCCTGTAGCAGTT
Source organism: Nerophis lumbriciformis (assembly GCF_033978685.3). Taxonomy (NCBI): domain Eukaryota; kingdom Metazoa; phylum Chordata; class Actinopteri; order Syngnathiformes; family Syngnathidae; genus Nerophis; species Nerophis lumbriciformis. Next base: position 3,980,537 of record NC_084559.2, on the reverse strand, counting down.
TCATGTCTTCCTTTCCCACATCTACTTAGTTTTAGCAATCAACGATATTTCCGTTGTTTTTATCCTTCTTTGTGGGGACATGGTTGATTGTCATGTTCGGATGTACTTTGTGGACGCCGTCTTTGCTCCACAGTAAGTCTTTGCTGTCGTCCAGCATTCTGTTTTTGTTTACTTTGTAGCCAGTTCAGTTTCGTTCTGCATCGCCTTCCCTAAGCGTCAATGCCTTTTCTTAGGGGCACTCACCTTTTGTTTGTTTGTGGTTTAAGCATTTGACACCTTTTTACCTGCATGCTGCCTCCCGCTGTTTCCGACATCTACAAAGCAAATAGTTACCGGCTGCCACCTACTGATATGGAAGAGTATTACACGGTTATTCTGCCGAGCTCTAGACAGCACCGACACTCAACAACAACACATCATTTGCAGACTATAATTACTGGTTTACAAAAAATATTTTTATCCCAAATAGGTGAAATTAGATCATCTTTCACGGCACACCTGACTGTATCTCACGGCACAGTGGTTGAAAAACACTGTGTTAAAGTATGTCCTGTTTTTGGCCTAAAAATAGAAACCAAGACTTCCTGTTTGTTTTCAAATATATGTTCTTGAAACTTTTACATGTGTCCTGTCATGATAGACGTCTCCAGCGATTGTGACAATATGTGAAACTGGTTGGAGGGGCTAATTTTTTTTATACTTTTCCAGGAGGCGCTAAAGAGTCATTTTTGACATTTCATGTTTGGGACCACTAAAGTTTAAATTATTTCGCCGCACGGAACGCGCTTGCAAAAATGGCTGAGTTTTCGTGCATGGTAATTCCCTCTTAAATACGATAGAAGTGGGAGAATAATGATAAACGAAGCAGTGCCCCACTCAAGGGATCCCCGATTTTGAGGAATAAATATATAATTGCAATTTTTCTCTCCTAAATTGCGATTTGCGATTTTTTATATTTTCTACATAAAACTGTATAAAACAGCAAAAACAACAAGTGAAATAAGACAAGTTACTTTTAGATTGTCGACATATTCTTGTCTCAAAGTGCCACACTTTAGAACAATATGCAATAATGTACTTTAAAATATATTTGGCTTTATGCTTATTTACTGGACTAATTCAAACCTTGATGTTGATTCAATTTCGACCGATCGTGCAGTCCTAGTCTTCGCCGAGACAAAGATTGTGAATGACTGAGAAGTTCATTACACTGTTAAATAAACATGCTCAGGTGATGCACAAAGTAATATGTATTTCTTCCTGTTGGAAGCGAGAGACAAACAAACACGATTCTGATTGGCGAACATGGCTGAGAAGAAAAAAATAAACAATCTTTTGCGGAATTAAAACCTCAATGTCAATTTAATTTCGGTTAATCATGCAGCCCTACATTAGACTCAGAAAAACTCCAGATGAGTCACTGAGATAGCAGTGTTTCCAATTCAATTGGGTTGCCACTTATGAAATTTGAACCGCTACAAGCAGATTTGGCGTGACCTCTTCGCCCTCAATACATCGTTACAGGGCTGTCTGTGAATGTATTCATTGGCGTTACAACACTACAGGAGGTGGCGGCGTGCCTCGTGACACACTTCATAACATAACTTCATCCTACCCACTTCTCCAAAGTGGGCTGGCTCAGGGTGGAGGACAGAGTAAAACAACTTGCACTGAGCCTAGTCTATAAAATCAGCACTACTTCCCTGATACCGAAGTACATGTCAAACTACTTCCATAACGTAAATGACCGCCATAACCACAACACCAGGGGGAGCTCCACTAACCACGTTAAACCCAGATTCCGATCTAACAAAGGTCTTAACTCATTCTCTTTCTATGCCACATCAATATGGAATGCACTCCCAACAGGTGTAAAAGAAAGGGCATCTCTATCCTCCTTCAAAACCGCACTAAAAGAACACCTCCAGGCAACTTCAACCCTAAACTAACACCGTCCCCCTTCCACATCCCTCCTCCCCGGATTGTAAATAATCAAATGTAAATAATCAAATGTAGTTGCTTTCTGATCTCTCTCTCTATGTCCACTACTTGCTGTACATATCCTACCAAGTCAGACCTACACTGTTTCAATGTCCATTTCTCTGATGATGCAATTGTTGATGACTGAAGTGCTGATATCAACCAAACCTAACCCCCCCCACATCCCGGATTGTAAATAATGTTAATAATTCAATGTATATACTCTGATGATTAACTTGTGTGATGACTATATTATGATAATAGTATATATCTGTACCATGAATCGATTTAAGTGGACCCCGACTTAAACAAGTTGAAAAACCTATTGGGGGTGTTACCATTTAGTGGTCAATTGTACGGAATATGTACTAGGGATGTCCCGATCCAGGTTTTTGCACTTCCGATCCGATACCAATATTGTTTTTGCATTTCTGATCCGATACTGATACTGACCGATACCGATACTGACCGATACTGGCCTATCCGAGCATGTATTAAAGTTTAAAGTTATTTAGCCTACTTAGTTGTCAGAATCATGTTGAAAAGGGTTTTAGTACTCTTGATAACAACTAGGCAGCTGAATTAGGGGAGTTTGAATAATACACAATGGTTGGTAACAAGAAACTGACCTGTTTATTCAAGGATAAACACAAAATAGACAAAATTATACATGACAAACAGAAATGGCATCATTGAACTAGGGCTGGGCGATATGGCCTTTTTTTAATATTGCGATATTTTAAGGCCATATTGCGATACACGATATCTATCTCGATATTTTGCCTTAGCCTTGAATGAACACTTGATGCATATAATCACAGCAGTATGATGATTCTATGTGTTTTGATTGATTGATTGAGACTTTTATTAGTAGGTTGCACAGTGAAGTACATATTCCGTACAATTGACCACTAAATGGTAACACCCCAATAAGTTTTTCAACTTGTTTAAGTCGGGGTCCACTTAAATTGATTCATGATACAGATATATACTATCAGATATATACTATCATCATAATACAGTCATCACACAAGATAATCACATTGAATTATTTACATTATTTATAATCCAGGGTGTGGAGGGGGGCGTCGGATGTAAGTGTCAAAAAGACAGCCAAAAGAGTTTGATATGAGAATAAATCTAAAGTTAAAATATAGGGTAGAAATGCACCCATTTGCAGGAAATGTAGTCTTGATTTTCAAAATTTTCTTTCAAGGCTTGCATGTCTACATTAAAACATTCTTCTTCATACTGCATTAATATATGCTACTTTTAAACTTTCATGCAGAGAGGGAAATCACAACTAAAAAAAAATCACTATTTTTTTCATACGGTGTTGACGTAGAAATGTTTGCCTCGGCGATGGTGTGGACGTGTGGCACCGAACGGAGATAAGCGTCTCGACAGACCTTAAAATATTTGAACAATGATGACAAAAACTGTTTTCTCTGTCGTGTCCGTGTGTCGAAAATTGTTATGCGCTTATTTTTTTATTTGATTTTGTGCGTGGCATAGATTTGCCGTGTGCAGAGGACGTTTGAGCAGGCGCGCACCTTAGCGGCTGCGCTAGCATCACAGCTAACGTTAGCCATGCTGCTACCTCTCTGCTGGGAGAGGACGTATACGTATATGACGTATGTCGTGACAGTATGTTACGTGTGTAAGAAGGTGCGCTCGCTGTCTGTAAGAGGGAGACACAGGAAAGAGTGAGAAGAGCCTGTCGTGTAATGCCAGCAGCTAAAAGCAACTGCGTTAGAATCCACAGACCTGTGGATGTGCTGAAGGTGTGCTGGAAAATGCGGAACGGAGCTTAGGGAACAGCAGAAAAGTGGAATGTATTATTTAAATCGGTGCGTTGGAAAACATGGACCGGAGTTTTTTTAAAAACTGAATCTGGATCGGCATTTTCCCCTGCCTTGCCGATACGCATTTTTTTGCGATCCGATCCAAATATCGGATCGGGACATCCCTAATCTGTACTGGTCACACAAAATGGTTGATTATATGACCGAAAAAAACTTATTTCATTCATTCAAATCGCGAATAAATGTAAATAAAAATCCACTTTCAATGGAGATAATGGGATCAATGACATTGTTGCGTCTATAAGCTTTTATTCAGACCATAAAAAAAAATAACATACCCATTCAAAAAGCGCTAACAATACCCTGTTTACATTTCGTGGCCAGAATATTAACCAAGTATTAGCAATATTGTTATCATAAGCGCTGATGTTAAGGAGCTACACTTAGCGGTGCATTGATCAGAGAGAGGCAACTTCTCTTTATGCTGCTGTATTGACATCAGCTGATGAGCAGCTTTCTCTCCTCTAAACTCGTGTAAATTGATTCTAAATTACAAATCATGTCTCTTACCTGGATGGTAGAATGATGTGGACACAAACTGAAAAGTTGGTACACTTTAACAGCCAACTTAGATATGCGAAAGACGCTGATTTGGACCCACCCTTTTTTTTTTTAAACCCTTTGCGAGGATTAGGGGTCATTCTTCATCTAAACGGGAAGATATCAACATCCTAACAGTCAGCATCCCAGTGAGAGCAGACAACTGATGTTTTATTATGTTTGCTCAAATGATGTCGGCATGAGTTGTAGTAGTATTGTTGTTGAAGGAAAAAGTGATGCTCAAAATGACCAAAATTCGTATATAGTACATATTATGAATGTGCTTGTTACCGCTTTACATATATACTTACACCGTGTATAGATAACGTTGATGGAAGTGTTTGGATGTTTTTAAGCGCTTTATAGGCAGGATAGAGCAACTCTTAAAGGGTCCAATGTAAGCAGACTTTTGCTCGCATTTATTTACCAGTTAGAATTAGGGGTGTAACGGTACACAAAAATTTCGGTTTGGTACGTACCTCGGTTTGGTTCATTTTCGGTACAGTAAGAAAACAACTAAATATACATTTTTTGGTTACCGTATTTTCCGCACTATAAGGCGCACCTAAAAACCACAAATTTTCTCAAAAGCTGACAGTGCGCCTTATAACCCGGTGCGCTTTATATATGGATAAATATTAAGATTCATTTTCATAAAGTTTCGGTCTCGCAACTACGGTAAACAGCCGCCATCTTTTTTCCCCGTAGAAGAAGCGCGCGGTGCATGCTGGGATATGTGACGTTTCATTTCCATTTGTGTGTTTATGTAAAGACCCCAAAATGGCTCCTATTAAGTGTGTTGTCTGTCTAATTATAAATAATGCAGACGAGGCGTGTTAACTGAGTTCTCAACGTTTACTCACAGCGTGCTTATAACCACATTCTAACTCCCAGCATACAACAACGCTTCTCAGGGCTACCGCGCATGCTCGTAACTATCGTTGCATGCTGGGTAGTGTAGTTGTTATATTTGCTAGCTCATAACAGCACATTGAGAGACACGCTTACGCGCTTAATTCAATACTCGCCGTCATTCCGGGTGGATTGACAAAAGACCTCCAGCCGCTAGATATTGGTGTCAACAGGGCATTCGAAGCTAGACTGCTAACTGCGTGGGAACAGTGGATGACGAAGAAGCGCGCGGTGCATGCTGGGATATGTGACGTTTCATTTCCATTTGTGTGTTTATGTAAAGACCCCAAAATGGCTCCTATTAAGTGTGTTGTCTGTCTAATTATAAATAATGCAGACGAGGCGTGTTAACTGAGTTCTCAACGTTTACCGTATTTTCCGCACTATAAGGCGCACCTAAAAACCACAATTTTTCTCAAAAGCTGACAGTGCGCCTAATAACCCGGTGCGCTTTATTACGATTCATTTTCATAAAGTTTCGGTCTCGCAACTTCGGTAAACAGCCGCCATCTTTTTTCCCGGTAGAACAGGAAGCGCTTCTTCTTCTACGCAAGCAACCGCCAAGGAAAGCACCCGCCCCCATAGAACAGGAAGCGCTTCACCCGCCCCCGGAAGAAGAAGAAAAAACGCGCGGATATCACCGTACGTTTCATTTCCTGTTTACATCTGTAAAGACCACAAAATGGCTCCTAATAAGCGATCCGGTTCATAAAAAGACGCAATCTCTCCATCCGCACACGGATTACTACCGTATTTCACAGCAACTGATATTCCTGTGAACCGCACTGTGGAACGGGAGCACGTACGGTGAATATTCGCACCACAGGGAATGAAGTCATCCTTCACTGTGGTTCTAGCTTGCCATGCTAACTTCCACTCATGGTGATATTCAAAAGGAAGACCTTGCCAAAAGAGACCTTTCCAGCCGGCGTCATCATAAAAGCTAACTCGAAGGGATGGATGGATGAAGAAAAGATGAGCGAGTGGTTAAGGGAAGTTTACGCGAAGAGGCCGGGTGGCTTTTTTCACACAGCTCCGAAGGCGAACACACCTTCACTAAGACGGGCAGACAGCCTCGGACGACATACGCCAACATTTGCCAGTGGATCGTAAATGCTTGGGCAGATATTTCGGTCACAACTGTGGTCCGAGCTTTCCGGAAGGCAGGATTCACAGAACAACAGCGACACTGACTCCCGATGACTTCTACGAGACGGAACCGGCCATTTTGGATCCCGTATTCGCCCAACTTTTCAATTCGGACACCGAAGACGAAGAATTCGAAGGATTTACGAATGAAGAATAACTTCAGAAGGTGAGCGCTATGTTTATTTTGTGTGTTGTGACATTAACGTTAAAGCAACATTATGTTGCTATTGTTCTACACCATTTTGAATTTTACTATGTTTGTGATTGCACATTTGCGTACATTTTGGGACAGAGTTGTTAGAACGCTGGTTTTCAATATATTATTAAAGTTTGACTGAACTATCTGACTGTTTTTTTGACATTCACTTTAGCGCAGCGTTTTTTTGACATTCACTTTAGCGCAGCGTAGGCGCGGCTTTTAGTCCGGGGCGGCTTATTGGTGGACAAAATTATGAAATATGTAATTCATAGAAGGTGCGGCTAATAATCCGGTGCGCCTTATAGTGCGGAAAATACGGTACTCACAGCGTGCTCATAACCACATTCTAACTCCCAGCATACAACAACGCTTCTCAGGGCTACCGCGCATGCTCGTAACTATCGTTGCATGCTGGGTAGTGTAGTTGTTATATTTGCTAGCTCATAACAGCACATTGAGAGACACGCTTACGCGCTTAATTCAATACTCGCCGTCATTCCGGGTGGATTGACAAAAGACCTCCAGCCGCTAGATATTGGTGTCAACAGGGCATTCGAAGCTAGACTGCTAACTGCGTGGGAACAATGGATGACAGAAGGCGAACACACCTTCACTAAGACGAGGAGGCAGCGCCAGACGACGCCAACATCTGCCAGTGGATCGTAAATTTGCCCAACTTTTCACTTCGGACACCGAAGACGAAGGATTTACGAATGAAGAATAACTTCAGAAAGTGAGCGCTATGTTTATTTTGTGTGTTGTGACATTAACGTTCGAGCAACATTATGTTGCTATTGCTCTGCACTATTTTGAATTTTAATATGTTTGTGATTGCACATTTGCGTACATTTTGGGAGTGAACAGAGTTGTTAGAACGCTGGTTTTTAATATATTATTAAAGTTTGACTGACCTATCTGACTGTTTTTTTGACATTCCCTTTAGCGCAGCGTAGGCGCGGCTTATAGTCCGGGGCGGCTTATTGATGGACAAAGTTATGAAATATGCCATTCATTGAAGGTGCGGCTAATAATCCGGTGCGCCTTATAGTGCGGAAAATACGGTATTTATTTACCAAATTTGTAAACAATGGCTTTATCCTTTAAACAATGGGAACACTATAATAATTCTGCCCACGTTAATCAACATTAAACTGCCTCAAGTTGTTGCTCAGATTAAATAAAATGACAAAACTTTTCTTCTACATATAAAAAGTGCAACATTCAACAGTTTCAAGTCAACTCATCATGCTTAATTTATTACAGCATTTGGGAAGCCTGTAGTTGATTTTTATTATGTAAATGTTATATTTTTTATCAACATGTGATAGCAGGGACCCTGCCATTCAAAACTAGGCTGCTGCATTTCTAATGATTAATGTAACTATACAGGTAGCTGAAAAAAATGGTACAATAGCAATAGGAGAGACTATTCATCCCTGAACACCATGGAGTTCATGTAGGCTTTATGATGCAGTTACATTGTTATATCAACTATCAGAGACAGAAACTCTTCATTTAACAGAATGTCCTTTTTTGCTGCTTCAACACAGCTCAATCAACACAGAAAAAGGTAAAGTGAAATAACAGACAGACAGGGCTTTGATGTCCGTAACACACACACACATTGCAAAATGAGCTACCGTTACGCTAAAAGCGAATTAGCCCTCACCTCAAGCCAGGACTGCGAGCAAGCTGAGCTGCCTTTTATATTTCTAGAAGGTCAACGGCCTCATAGTGATGTTACTAGTAGTTGACTGGGAGGTGTTTATTATCATTTGGGTGCTTGATGCTTACCTGCTAAACGCTATGCACTGACTACATGCGCTCTGAATACGCACTGCTGATTGGCTGTTACCACTCTGAATACGCACTGCTGATTGGCTGTTACCGCTCGGTTTGTAACCAATCAGATGGTTGTGTGGGTGGGACAATGCTGGGTGCTGTGTAGAGGACTGACAGAGACAGAGGCAGAAGGAAGCGGAGGCGGCTACTTAATACGTCTGTGCGGAAACTCGTTCGGTACACCTCCAAACCGAACCGAAACCCCCGTACCGAAACGGTTCAATACAAATACACGTACCGTTACACCCCTAGTTAGAATGCATAAAAAAGAAAAACGTGTGCTTGTTTTACATAAGGATTGTGAATGAAAGTCAAAATTCCAAAAAAAGGAGCAGTTCCCGTTTAAACAAAATGATCTGCTGTTTTTCCCCTCATCTAAAAGCACTCAGTCATGTTTGCAATATTGAAATACATATCGACACAAAGAAACAATGTATGCACGTTCTGAATAGATTTGTTTTGCTTTTCTTTCCTACAGTGCCCATAGCAATTATATGCACTAATTATGCAAATTAGACTATTACACCATCCAGCATCTTGAAATCCACATTTCTCTGACAGCTTGCCGTTTAAACCCGAAAGTCAACAAGAATGAGCCCCTGTCATGCCGTTGTGACCTCCATTTCCTAAAAATCTAGGCAAACGCAAGTCTCAGAGCTAAATAACTGCATCAAATGGAGCAGGCTGGCTACTCTCCAGCAACACTTCCACAGCTGCTCAACACGTTGCCTCCATTTGTGGGCTGGTGAAGTTATCCATATGCAAAGACCGACAGAGCTGCGGTTCCCATGCCAAATGCCATTCCTGTCACAGTCACAGAAGAACTCAAGGTAACTGCTCCCCGTGGGCGGCAAAACTCTACTGCTAATGTTGGTTCTGTAGACTTCTCGCCAGCTGCCTCACTCGTTCTGGTTGTTCTGTAGTCAGTGAGGTCTGACAGGATTGCCAAAGCGCCACAGTGTAATTACACTTTGCTGCACATTTTCTTGCTTTCAGGTCCTCAAAATTGTTTCATTTCTGATTTCTTTTCATCTACACGACAGGAAACATCAAAACAAACTGCAGACAATAAAATTTTAAGCTTACAGCCAGACCTTTAGCAGGCAGTTAAGTCAATTGTTCATCATTTTCTGACCAATTAAAAATGTGATTGATTGAATTGAATTGAATCAATCAATCAATCATCAATCAATGTTTATTTATATAGCCCTAAATCACAAGTGTCTCAAAGCGCTGCACAAGCCACAACGACATCCTCGGCTCAGATCCCACATTAGGGCAAGGAAAAACTCAACCCAATGGGACAATGAGAAACCTTGGAGGGGACCGCAGATGTGGGGACTCCCCCCGGGCGACCGGTGCAAGGGACGTCGAGTGGATCTAGCATAATATTGTGAGAGTCCAGTCCATAGTGGATCTAACATAATAGTGTGGGAGTCCAGTCCATAGTGGTTCTAACATAATAGTGTGAGAGTCCAGTCCATAGTGGATCTAACATAATAGTGAGAGTCCAGTCCATAGTGGATCTAACATAATAGTGTGAGAGTCCAGTCCATAGTGGATCTAACATAATAGTAAGAGTCCAGTCCATAGTGGATCTAACATAATAGTGTGAGAGTCCAGTCCATAGTGGATCTAACATAATAGTGAGAGTCCAGTCCACAGTGGATCTAGCATAATATTGTGAGAATCCAGTCCATAGTGGATCTAGCATAATATTGTGAGAATCCAGTCACTAGTGGATCTAACATAATAGTGTGAGAGTCCAGTCCATAGTGGATCTAACATAATAGTGAGAGTCCAGTCCATAGTGGATCTAACATAATAGTGTGAGAGTCTAGTCCATAGTGGATCTAACATAATAGTGAGAGTCCAGTCCATAGTGGCTCTAACATAACAGTGAGAGTCCAGTCCATAGTGGGGCCAGCAGGAGACCATCCCGAGCAGAAACGGGTCAACAGCGCAGAGACGTCCCCAACCGATGCAAAGGCGAGCGGTCCACCCAGGGTCCCGACTTTGGACAGCCAGCACTCCATCCGTGGCCACTGAACCTGTGCCCCCCCTCCACGAAGGAGACCAATTAACAATTCTATAATAACCTGCAGAGGGGCGGGGTCATGGCCAGGATTTACATATATTGTTCAGCAACATTAGAATTATTATTCAACGACAAAGGAGAAAGAGAGTAAAGGACCCAAAAGAAAGGACAAAAGTTTGAAATAATTTTAAACTTTCCACAACAGTGCTATATCAATGCTATAGTTAGGGCTGGGCCATTATATGATCGTGATTCATTTGAGTTTGATCAAGGTTGATCAATTGTCATCAAATTTCTTCGATCAAACATGACGAAAAAGTCTGTTTAATTTACCGCAGTACTAAACAGTAGGGAAGCCACAATGCTTGGTATAATGCGTCACAGAACAATCTGACTTTATTGACCTTGATCCTGTGAATGTCTGTGGATGTGAGGGTGTTTGTGTACTTTTGCGTGTGTTTTTGTTCAAGTGTGTCGACCATCTTGTTCCACCGTCGCAAAAGTCAGTCTTGTCACGACATAATTAATGTTCAATCGCGTTGTGCCTCGTCCCCTTACACAGCTGGAAGTGCAGCCAGGAAGAACAAAATCAAGAAATATGACTAACACCAGCATAGAAGTTGAAACACAGCATTTAAAAAAGGAGCAACAACTTTACTTTCACTATCTGCTGCAGCTCACCAGTAAAACTGCCCCGAAGGAAGACTTGCAGGCACTCAGAACGTCAACGTGACTCTAGTGCAGGGGTGCTCATTACGTCGATCGCGAGCTACCGGTCGATCTCGGAGGGTGTGTCAGTCGATCACCAGCCAGGCATTAAAAAAATAGTCCTAAAAATGAGCGATCATAAATCTTCACTATGACGTCACTTTCGTCACTTGATTGACATTCACGGCACCCGAGGGTCTTCTGAGATGACGCTGGCTGCTGCCAGCTCATTAAAATTACCGACTGGAAGGCGAGAAACACTTTATTTCAACAGACTCTGGCGCTGTACCTGTCGTCAAAACTCCAAAGACCGACTGTACAGTTGCGCTAACAAAACGAGTCTCAGAAAGCTGGCGTGCACAAGCTAGCAAGCTACGGAGTTTGTCGACAATGTATTTATTGTAAAGTGTATACAAAGGAGTACGGAAGCTGGACAAACAAGATGCCAAAAACCAACCACTTTCATGTGGTATTGGACAGAAAGGAGGACTTTTTTCTCCTCCATTCGAAAATGCGGACGTTTTTAGCACCACTGTCTGATTCCAATCAATGCACGTCATCAGAATCAGGTAATACACCAACTTATATTCTTGTCTTCATGAAAGAAAGGAATCTATATGTGTTAAACATGCTTGTATTATCTTTAAACACCTTTAACTTATTAACAATATTAACTATATGTGTTAAACATGCCTGCATTATCTTTAAACACCTTAACTTGTTAACAATATTAACTATATGTGTTAAACATGCTTGCATTATCTTTAAACACCTTTAACTTATTAATAATATTAACTATATGTATTAAACATACTTGTATTATCATTAAACACCTTGAATTTATTAACAATATTAACTATATGTATTAAACATTCTTGTATTATCATTAAACACCTTTAATTTATTAACAATATTAATTACATGTGTTAAACATGATTGCATTATCATTAAACACCTTTAATTTATTAACAATATTAACTATATGTGTTAAACATGATTGCATTATCATTAAACACCTTTAATTTATTAACAATATTAACTGTATGTGTTAAACATGCTTGCATTATCATTAAACACCTTTAACTTATTAACAAAAACATATATTTCATAAATAAGTAAATATAAATTATATATATGAATGAGGTAGATCCCCACGACTTGATCAATTGAAAAGTAGCTCGCCTGCAGAAAAAGTGTGAGCACCCCTGCTCTAGTGGTCCTGACTGATAGAGTCAACACACAGACTAATTTAATCAGAAATGGCATTTTATATCTAAAAAATGTTTAACCGGATGTTAATTATATCTGCAAAGATTCCACTCCTCTGATAAAACATGTACTAAAGAAACGTGTCTCTGCTGTTGGAGTAACAAACACTGTGTTCTATTTGTTTGTTTGTGGTTAAAAAAAACATTTTGTTCCTAAAATAATCATTATACTTGTTTTATGTGTTGGTACACATTATTTTACAGTACCTCAAATTCACACATTAACCTATTTTCATTCAATATAAAATACAGTATTTGAGTTGTAAAAACTCCCAATATCTGGGTCACCGTGTGCCGTTTGCCAAAGCACTGGTGAGAAGCACTAATGCATAAGTAATTTAAGAATTCAAATATTAATGTACCAATTGAAAGTGTCGTTTAGTAAATGTTAACTTGAAATAAAAGTCTTATAGTATTCACTACACCAATTATACTTTATTTACTGCAGAGGGTTTGTGATGACAATCAAAGAAACAAAATAACTTTTGAGAGGAGAAAAATGTTCTCCTAACCCCCACAACGTTTTAGAAAAAGAAGCAAAACCGTGGCTTTAAAACCAGGTATGGTGACCTGTACTGTTGTACCTCTAGTAAACACAAATAGATAGATCATAACATTCTATAAGAACGTATCAAAACATGTATTGGTATGTCAAACTTAGCCTTTTCTTGGTTTAACTTCTCTTACTGACAGGATGCAGTGTGTCTTCCATAACAACGAGTTTAACAGGGTTCGGTTCTTGGCCCTGCACTCTTCAGCATCATATGCAAATATGGCGTTAGCTTTCACCGTTATGCTGATGACACCCAACACTACATGCCCCTATAGCTGACCAACCCGCCAGATTGTAGTCATCTGGAGGCGTGTCTAAATGAAATTAAATAATGGATGTCCAGCAACTTTTTGCATTCTAACGCTAAGAATACAGAAATGCTGATGATCAGTCCTGCTAGACACCGGCACCCATTCAATACCACCATAACATTTGTACAAGAAAACAATTGCACAAAGCGGTAAAGAATCTCGGTATTATTTTCGACCCAACTCTCTCATTTGAGTCACACATTAAGAGTGTTACTAAAACAGCCTTCTTTCATCTGCGTAATATCGCTAAAATTTGTCCCATTTTGTCCACCACCGACGCTGAGATCCTTATTCATGCGTCCGTTACGTCTCATCTTCATTACAGTAACGTATTATTTTTGGGTCTCCCTATGTCTAGCATTAAAAGACTACAGCTGGTACAAAACGCGGCTGGTAGACTTTTGACAAGAACAAGAAAGTTTGATCATATTACGCCTATACTGTATATACCTTTATATACCTATATACATACCTATACTGGCTCACCTGCACTGGCTTCCTGTGCACTTAAGATGCGACTTTAAGGTTTTACTACTTATGAATAAACAGGCATGTGATTTGACCACAATGAAAAAGACTGAAAAAATTTCCGGGGGTCTGGGGGACGAAGGCCCCCAGACATAGGGAACAAGGGGGGCGACGCCCCCCAAAGCTCCTGGTTTTTCACCAATTTAACATGCTAAAATTAACAAAGACAGCACCATTTGAAGAAAATATTTTAGTGTTTAAAGACATGAAAACATCATTAATAGAACATACATAACCCAATTATCCTAATGAATCACTGTATATGTTCAGTCCCAACAGTATTTAGTCACTAATATTTACATCTTGTGTTCATTTCACATCCACAGGTGTCACAATGATCAGTGTTATTATCACTAATAACAATTCACAGTTTTAATGTATATGCCTAATTGCCTACAAATTTAGTTATAAATATAACAAAATACCAAATGTAAACATTTCATTCTTTTCGCCAAAATAGGATATAAATTTATGAAAATAATTAAACATGTTTAGTATTGTTTACTCATATTTGAAAATAGGAAATAATAATAATGTGAGGACACTGACATATTGCATGAAACAAGTGTGAAAATATTTATCTTCAAGATTGTTACACCACTGACAATATTGTTTCAAGAGACTACATAAGAACTTAATATTACAAAATAGTATTATATGCAAATTTATTTCAAATAAATTGTTAACTGGAATCAATAATGCGACTCTTTGAATTTGTGTAATTTCATAATATATTTTCACGTGGCTTTTTTATTTTTAGGAAAACCCATTTATATTTCGCAAAGCAATAATTGGTTAATCTTTAAAACAAACATGCGTATTTCGCAAGCAAATATTTTTTAGCTTACCTCATTATTAACAACCCTGTCTGCAACTGAAGTGGGTTGTTTGGGTGGATCTTTCCTCTCTATGTCTACGGCAGTTGTCGATGTAAACAAAGGATGAAGTCCGTAAGGTTTGCTCACTTTCGGTTGACATTCAAAAGTACCAGCTAGTGAAAAGTTCGTTTTCCTTGCTTCAAGTTGTTTCATATGTTTTTGGCGTTTCGCATGTACTTCCAAAGCCTTGAAACCTCGTGATCCATAGTCAATATGATCATGACACCACGTGCACAAAACCTTTCCGGGACGATCGATTTTCCGAATAAAATCACCGAACAAAGTCGTAACTTCCTTCTTCCCAACAGTATCAGTGATTTCCCTTTCCATCCAGTCCCATCGAAACTTATTTTTGACATGTTTATCAATTACTTTTACTCGTAAAGCGTCCTTTCTCTCGAAAACCGACATCGTTTACATATGGAAAATGGCGGTAATAACCATTATGAATGATGACGTTATTAACGTCATCATTCATAACAGATGTCCTGATTGGTCACAAGGAACATATCGACCAATCAACTACGGCGTAATATAAACTACGTCACGAATCTTGATTTAGGGTCGGAAAAAAAACAGAAAAATGGGAGATCATTATTTTTTTTCCCCCGAGATTAAAAAAGACGGAATTCCGACTTTAGACGGAAAAATCACATGCCTGAATAAAATACTAAACGGTCTAGCTCAATGCCTTCTTGCTGATTGTATTGTACCATATGTCCCGGCCAGAAATCCGCGTTCAAAGAACTTCGGCTAATTAGTCATTCCCAGAGCCCAAAAAAAGCCTGCAGGCTTTAGAGCGTTTTCTATTCGGGCTCCAGTACTCTGGAATGCCTCCCGGTAACTGTTAGAGATGCAACCCCAGTAGAAGCATTTAAATCCCATCTTAAAACTCATTTGTATACTCTAGCCTTTAAATAAACCCCCTTTTTAGACCAGTTGATCTGCCATCTCTGTTTTCTGCTCTTCCCCCTCTCCTTCGTGGAGAGGTAATCAGGTGGCCACGAATCAGCCTCCCCGAAGGACGCGCTAGCTGTACCAAGTCGGGACCCAGGATGGACCACTCTTCTTTGCATCAGTTGGTGAAGTCTCTGCGCTGCTGACTTGTCTCCATTCAAGATAATCCCCTGCTGACCTCCCAATGGACTGGACTTTCACATGAAGTAGAGACCTGGGGTTGAGACCTCCTTATGCATGTCTACATGCAAGAGGATCCCCTGCTGGCCCCACTATGGACTGGACTCTCACATTATTAACCGTATCCACTCGGGATCCATTTGCACCGGTCACCCAGGGGTAGGTGGGGTCCCCACATCTGCGGTCCCTTCCAAGGTTTCTTGTTGTTCCCATTGGGTTGAGTTTTTTTCTTGCCCTGATGTGGGATCTGAGCCGAGGATGATGTTGTGACTTGCGCAGCTCTTTGCGACATTTGTGACTAAGGGCTATTTAGGTCAACTTTGATTGATTGATATGAACAAAATGACAGTTGTCAGCTGTTAGCATATATTACCTCAATCAAACATGGCGTAATAGTCTGTTACAAGATACTGCAGTAGTAAACAGTAGGGATGCGGAACTCGGTATAATCCTGCATGGGACAATCCGCTTTAATTAAAATTAATAAATTGTGATATTAATCTACATCGGATACAAGCGGTAGAAAATGGATGGATGAATTGGAAAAAATGAATCGGGATTTTTATTTTTAGTTTCTTATCGGCCAGCCCTAGCAGTAGTACATTACCAGAAAGCATTTACAGATTTATTCCAATACATGGTGGCATCTAAAGTTTGTACCGTATTTTTCGGAGTATAAGTCGCTCCCGAGTATAAGTTGCACCGGCTGAAAATGCATAATAAAGAAGGAAAAAAACATATAAAAGTCGCACTGGAGTATAAGTCGCATTTTTGGGGGAAATGTATTTGATAAAATCCAACACCAAGAATAGACATTTGAAAGGCAATTTAAAATAAATAAAGAATAGTGAACAACAGGCTGAGTAAGTGTACGTTATATGACGCATAAATAACCAACTGAGAACGTGCCTGGTATGTTAACGTAACATATTATGGGAAGAGTCATTCAAATAACTAACATATAGAACATGCTATACGTTTACCAAACAATCTGTCACTCCTAATCGCTAAATCCCATGAAATCTTATACGTGTAGTCTCTTACGTGAATGAGCTAAATAATAATATTTGATATTTTACGCTAATGTGTTAATAATTTCACACATAAGTCGCTCCTGAGTATAAGTCGCACCTCCGGCCAAACTATGAAAAAAACCAGCAATTTATAGTCCGAAAAATACGGTATGTTAACGCTAATGAGTTTGTCTGAAAATCAAACACCACTTCTTTAAATAACCCTTTTTCATGTGTATGTGTGAAATATATACAGAATTTGGAACATTATTGGGGTTTATATATATTATTATTCATCATGTGGATGTCAATGACTGTGCTATTACACATGATCATGTGTTAGCTTATTGTTTAACTTGTTTCCTATTTATTACCTAATTTTACTATGCACTCAGAGATTTTTTAAATTTATATTAGATTTATTTCTTAAAATGTTTTCAATGAACACATTAAAAGTGATGTTTCAATGCGGATTATTTGCATATATTAAAAAAAAGGAATGAAGGTAATGGCAAGCAGATGTTTAAGTCAACATTTTTGTTGCTAAAATACATATTGAGGACATAATCAATCAATCAATCAAAGTTTACTTATATAGCCCCTGATCACAAATGTCTCAAAGGGCTGCACAAGCCACAAAGACCTCCTCTGCTCAGATCCGACATCAGGGCAAAAAAAACCTCAACCCAATGGGCTACCGGTGCAATGAATGCCGAGTGGACACGGTTAATATTGTGAGAGTCCAATCCATAGTGGGGCCTAATATGTTTTAATCCAATTACTCGATTAATCTAACAAACTAATAAATAGTTTGATTATTATTATTATAATCGATAGCTGCAGTCCTCGCCCCTCCGCTTACCGTTAAAGGGGTGTGTCGTACCAACCTATTAATATCTATGGCTTAAGGCAGTGGTTCTCAACCTTTTTTCAGTGATGTACCCCCTGTGAACATTTTTTTTAATTCAAGTACCCCCTAATCAGAGCAAAGCATTTTAGGTTGAAAAAAATAGATAAAGAAGTAAAATACAGCACTATGTCATCAGTTTCTGATTTATTCAATTGTATAACAGTGCAAAATATTGCTCATTTGTAGTGTTCTTTCTTGAACTATTTGGAAAAAAATATATAAAAATAACTAAAAACTTGTTGAAAAATAAACAAGTGATTCAATTATAAATAAAGATTTCCACACAAAGAAGTAATCATCAACTTAAAGTGCCCTCTTTGGGGATTGTAATAAGAGATCCATCTGGATTCATGAACTTAATTCTAAACATTTCTTCACAAAGAAAAAAATCTTTAACATCAATATTTATGGAACAGGTCCACAAAAAAATCTAGCTGTCAACACTGAATATTGCATTGTTGCATTGTAATGAATGGAATAGCCTACTTGATTTGATGTTCAGTTTATGAACTTACATTCATATTTTTAAGTATTATACAATAAATATATTTATAAAGGATTTTTGAATTGTTGCTATTTTTAGAATATTTAAAAAAAATCTCACGTACCCCTTGGCATACCTTCAAGTACCCCCAGGGATACGCGTACCCCCATTTGAGAACCACTGGCTTAAGGTGCTGACAGACTCCAGCGTACTATAGGCGAAGCCCCACTCAGAATGTCCGCTGTCATCAGCTCTTCCATAGACGCACGCACAGTTTCCTGTGAAACGTCCATGAAACACTGCATTTCCCACAATCCTTGCGCATTGTTTACTTTTTTCTGTCATGGCGCCCTACACTAACAAGGAAGTGGAGCTGATCTACCTGCTCGCTTTGGAAAGCAGTGAACTGAAAAGCCATTAAATAGCACAAGAGACGAGGAAGTGGAGCATTCTTGGGTAGGAGGTCTCGCTCAGGATGCCCCGAGCAAAGTCTTGCAGCCAGTTGTCAACTAGGCACATCATCTGTGTCTGATATTGTCTCAAAAAAATAAGCTGTGTAAAATATTTATTCAAACGTTATTCATTGGTCTGATTTTAATTTTGTGATATGCTTTGGTGGCAAAATGCAGATCAGTGTCACATGGAATGCGAGTTGATGTGACACATTTGTGTGACACGAATGTAATCACGTTTGAGCTTTGCACGCACTGGCCTGACCAGACATCCGCTATAAGTACGCAAATATGTTTGGGCCTTTATCGTGACGTCGCATCGCACTATGTTATTATCATTCTCTCCTGACGTATTCATTTCCTCCTCTTAGCTGGCTACGCTCTGCTGTATTGCGGTTCCAGTGAAAATAATTTGAAGTGTACAAAGCACTTATTCTTTGGTTGTTTCACTACATCCCATTCAAACTGGCTTCACCTCTCCTTCAGAATCATCCACATCCAAATCGTGATACATCTAAGACTCAATCACCCCCCCAATATACAAATGTATTGACAATCTATTGGAAGGTTAAATAGTGCAATAGTTTCCCATGCAAATATAAAGTCACGCTCTTAACTGCTATGATGGAACAGACTGACAATTTAACACACATGCATGTCCAGGGCAATTTCATGGCCTTTTCAAAACATCTCAAAATGTAAGTTTGTAAAACCAGCTGCAGGTGGATTAAGAAAAGCAAAGAAATACTAAATTTCGTTTGTGTAAACATTAGGGGTGCATACCTGCCAACTTTTGAAATCGAAAAAACCTAGTAGCCAGGGTCCAGGGGCCGCAGGCCCCGGTAGGTCCAGGACAAAGTCCTGGTGGGGGGTTCAGGCTTCGCCCCCCGACGCAAAATGATTATTAGCATTCAGACAGGTTAAAATGTTGCTAAAACCATCACTTTTCTATCAGTCACAGTGACTTTTCAAAACAAAAATATTACAGCAAAAATCATATGGGTTGATTGACATGTTTATTCTGTAAGCTAACTTCAATAGTTTGAAATTATTTTGACAGTTAATGCCAGTTATCCTGTCAACCTTTCACAAGACTTCAATTTGTTAATTGAAAGTATAAACAGTATAAACACTTTTTACAGTAAACAAATGGTAAAACAGTACTAAACAATTCCATTAAAAAAAAAATTGGTGTCATTATTAATTTTCTGTCCAAGCTTGTATAATCTACTGCCTTGTTCAATTGTAAACAATATTCTGTGCCTAAAATTCACATTTCTATCACAATTATCATACTGTAAACATGGTAAGCTAACTTCATTAAAATTAATAGTCCTGTCAATAGCATGGAATTACAATTCAAATGTAGTTTTTTTGTAAGCCTTTCAAAAGAATTCAAAATATGAAAAATTAATGAAAATTAATTTAAGCCATCAGACACTTGAAAAGTGGCACATCACATCTCTAATGTAATCATTTTAACTTTTCAACAGAAATAGCACCGCAAAAATATTAAGGACATACTTCTGTATTTTGGTAGTTATGCTGTCAACATTTAACAAGATTTCTTCAACTTGGACTTGAAAGCATAAATAGTATAAACACTTTTAACAGTATAACAGTACTAAACAATTCCAATAGATAACATTGGTGTCATTACCTTTTTGTTTGCTCAATTATTGCCTCCGTAAATAAAACTTCGGCATTTATCACATCCAAAGAATCTGTTTGGGCGACGAAAAACGTTGAAAGTTTTCCACTTGTATCGCTAGCAACGGCATTAGACTTGTGTTTTTTTGTCCCAAGTGGTCTTTTACATCGCTAATTCCTCCGTGTCCGATCGAAAAATGTTGTCTGCACAAAGTGCAATTCGCGTAGTTTTCACCCTTTTTGGAACGGATAATTATTCCCGGATAGGCTTTTGAATATTCTTCACGGAATGACTGCAGTTTTCTTTTCGGTTTAAGACTCGTTTGCGATTTTTCTCCGGCTGATTCCATGATCGTTCGCTCGTTTGGAAACAATGGGCAACTGGTGCCTCGTGCTTGGCAGCGGTGCTATATATAGCCTCGCGCATGGCATTCGGAATGGCTCGATAGGAAGTTACGGGAAGCAGTGTCGATTGTCATTGTTGTTACGCGATTTCGTGAATAAAACTTAAAAAATAAAAAATGTTTTTAATTAATGAAAAACCGTATTTTTTTATCACTGCAACCGTATCCCGGAATAGGTTGATGAAATCCGTACTAATTACGGGAAAACCGGAGTAGTTGGCAGGTATGGGTCAGTTGTACGGAATATGTACTGTACTGTGCAATCTACTAATAAAAGTCTCAATCAATCAATCAAAAAAAGCACTTTGTATGTAGAAAGGTTTTGTTAAGAAACCATTCTGAGCCTCATCTTATTTAGTTTTTATTTTATATATGTTGACCACATTAACCCTGGCAATGGACCCTGTGTGTATGTGTATGTTATGCTATTGTTTACAAATTTGGTAAATAACCAAAAAATGTATATTTTGTTGTTTTCTTACTGTACCGAAAATGAACCGAACCGTGACCTCTAAACCGAGGTACGTACCGAACCACATTTTTGTGTACCGTTACACTCCTTGCGGATGATACAACAGCGTTTTGTTCAGGAGAGAACACACAGAAGATACTACAAATAATAACAGAAGAAATTAACAAATTAAAAAGATGGTTTGACAAAAACAGACTATCGTTGAATCTCAGTAAAACTAAAATAACGCTATTTGGTAACAGTAGAAGAGAAAGTCAAACACAAATACAAATAGACGGAATATAAATTGAAAGAGTAAATGAAACCAAATTTCTAGGTATAATGATTGATGATAAATTGAACTGGAAATCTCACGTAAAAAATATACAACATAAAGTAGCAAGAAACACGTTACATGTTGTATACTTGCATGTTCGAAATAAACTCAAACTCAAACATACCCCAAGTCCAATATCGCATATTTCCTTTTTTAGGCTCTAAGGTGTTACCGTCATGTAAAGAAATGACAGGTTGTATCCATTTTATGTGCAATAATCTTGCATGACAACTGTCTGACATGTTTAAGTCGGGAAAACACAAGTCTTTGCCGTTTTTGAGTTCCTCCTGGGAAAGATGAAGCTAATCCGATGTAAATGCAACAACAAAACATCAACAACAAACCAGAGGGAGGTATTTTAGTGGCAACCAAGTAAGCGATCATCAAAACATTCTTGTGTTGTGAATCCAACATAGCTAATGGTTCTATCCACACAGAAAACACACCAACTACTCTCCTGTGACTACTTCCATTCTGAAGCGGGATGTGCAGGGTAAAAAAAAAAAAAAGAGGAAAATGCGGGGAGCATCCGAGGCACATAATCGATGTCAAGAGGGTGTTTTGCACTCATTCTCTCACGTGACAAAACATGATGACTTAACCTTGAGCAAGCAAGTGTAAAAAGTGTGTATGCCATTAGAAACAGAGCCAATATTGGCAAGTGGAATTGATTATGCAGGATAAATACATCAATGAGGAGTTCATAGTAAGCAAAGCTTCATGGAGAGCAGGTTTCAGCGCCAATAGCAAAAAAAGAAACAATAGCTGCAGCGGGCGTGCGATAGACGAAAGAGTTGAATGGTCAGTGGCATATTTTGGAGGGAAGTCGCTGCATATGTGCGTGCAAGTGGCTTTTTTCACACGTCCTCACCGTGACACTGCACGCCGGCATTGAGAACTCTGCTTCACCCCACTCCAGCTGTTGGGGAGAGGGCAATCGCAGGGCAGGGAGATTGCTCTTGTCTATTATGACGGGATGAACATCACACACACAACTATGTAATCACACAGCTCCGCGCACAAAGACTCCACGTCAAGCCCATCCCACCTAATGGCCGACGCTTCATACCGCTAACGGGTGCTCAGGGAGGCAATGAGGTTTGGAGTCTATATATCCATGACCCCTGGTTGACTTCGATCCCCCTTCACCTCCCCCCTCATGACCTGGCAATGGCACCCTATTAGGATGAGAGGAGGGAGACAGACGGAAATAGGGTCTGCGATCCTGTTTGGATGGTACACTATGACATAAACAGCGAATTGCGTACACAAATCTACTCACAAATGAGGTCAATGCCGGTGCTTCGCAATTTGTTTTGATTTTTCCTCTCAAAGACTTCACTGAAAGCCTCTCTTACCCTACTCTTCTTCTTGAGAAATCATAACTTTTGGCAGCTTTGTGAATAAGGGTGTAACGGTACGTGTATTTGTATTGAACCGTTTCGGTACGGGGGGTTCGGTTCGGAACGGAGGTGCACCGAACGAGTTTCCACACGGACATATTAAGTAGCGCACCGCACGTTGTGTAAACAATGCACACCGAGGCACAACCAGGCTACTACAACATGCAAAAGCCAGAGCTGGAAGACCCTCCTGCCTCGTTAAGATCTCCCGTTTGGGAACATTTCGGCTTTGCGGTGCGATACAACAATGGATAACATCGCTTCAACGAAGAGAAAGACGAGCGTCGTGCAAACACCGCATTCAAGCAGCCTCTCCTCGGCGAGTCAGGCAGGGCTAAAGCAATAACAAATGTTTTTATAGCAGCAGATTTAAGACCATATTGCATTAAAAACTAGATTTTGACCCACTTCTATGGTGGAAGAACAATGAGCCCGTATATCCTCTTACTGCCAAGTTAGCCAGGCACTACCTCGCCATACCTGCTACCTACGTGCCCAGCGAAAGGGTATTTTCCACAGCTGATGGGTTCTCACTTCTCTGTGAAGCGCTTTGAGTGTCTAGAAAAGCGCTATATAAATCTAATCCATTATTATTATTATTATTATTATTCTGCAGACATTGTGGATAAATGAAAATTGAGTGAAAGTCACCAGGATTTAAGGCTGGGGGGAAAAAGAAAAGTTAATCTTGAGGCGGAGTTGACTTGAAACTGTTTAATGTTGCACTTTTTGTATGTAGAAGAAAAGTTTTGTCATTTTATTTAATCCCAGCAACAACTTGAAGCAGTTTAATGTTGCACTTTATATGTGGAAATGTTGCACTTTATATGTAGAAAGGTTTTGTTAAGAAACCAATTCTGAGCCTTATCTTATTTAGTTTTTATTTTATATATGTTGACTGCATTAACCCTGGCAATGGACCCTGTGTGTATATGTATGTTATTCTTAGCATTCATGACTGCCTGCTGTTGCACTGATCAGCCTACTGGTGGCTCACATCCATCACACACAGAGCTATTTTAAAGCAATGTTAAAATGATAAAGCCATTGTTTACAAATTTTGGTAAATAAATAACCAGAAAATGTATATTTTGTTGTTTTCTTACTGTACCGAAAATGAACCGAACAGTGACCTCTAAACCGAGGTACGTACCGAACCGAAATGTTTGTTTACCGTTACACCCTTACATGTGAGGCAATATAGCAAATTTGGAATTTGCCATATCGGAATTCGCACCTGCACACAGCTTAAAATAAACAAAAAATAGGCAACTCTTTCAAAATACACATCACATACTTTTGAATACACCCTTATGACAACTTCATAACAAGGCCACAAGAAAGAGCAATAATTGGGATAAAACAGTACCGTAGATACTGTGGTATTGCAGGGTCCAAATCTTATCAATAATGCTATGACGTGTGACAGTATCAAACAAAAACTTGGTAAGTTTAGGTTTTTCTGGCACTTTTGCTTTGGCAGACGTGAAAATAAACTACATCTCCCGGAATCCTGTGTAGCGCGGGACGCATGTGGGGGCGTGGAACGTCTTAACTAGTATAAAGAAAGAGAAAGCAGGATGTGAAATGTGTTCCACTTTGTAGTAGTTAAAATAATTTGGGGGGTTTTCAAAATCCTAATAACTGTTTGAGACAAACAAACCCTGGCGAAAACATAACCTCTTTGGCGGAAGTAATAAAGCGCGCCACGTTCGGCTCGAGTGTTCCAAGCCAAAACAGACTCAGCCATGCTCAGGGAAAGCACCGTCTGCACACCGAAGCTACTCGATAAGCTACCTTCACCTGGAAAAGATGAAGCCAGCGAAGCTAAACGTCAATTTGTGAGGTATTTACATTATTAAAAGTCAAAATTTGAGTTACCTTTTCTGAAAAACTGCATTTCCCTTAACTGATAGAAGTAATGTCTACTGTACTAGATAGTAACTAGTAATACATATGATTACAACATTTTTGTATTATTGTTTGTGTTCAATTACAGCAAGTTTGTTTATTAAACATTCCTGTTACCGTATTTTCCGCACTATAAGGCGCACCTAAAAACCACAATTTTTCTCAAAAGCTGACAGTGCGCCTTATAACCCGGTGCGCTTTATTACGATTCATTTTCATAAAGTTTCGATCTCGCAACTTCGGTAAACAGCCGCCATCTTTTTTCCCGGTAGAACAGGAAGCGCTTCTTCTTCTACGCAAGCAACCGCCAAGGAAAGCACCCGCCCCCATAGAACAGGAAGCGCTTCTTCTTCTACCCGCCCCCGGAAGAAGAAGAAAAAACGCGCGGATATCACCGTACGTTTCATTTCCTGTTTACATCTGTAAAGACCACAAAATGGCTCCTACAAAGCGACAAGGATCCGGTTCATAAAAAGACGCAATCTCTCCATCCGCACACGGATTACTACCGTATTTCACAGCAACTGATATTCCTGTGAACCGCACTGTGGAACGGGAGCACGTACGGTGAATATTCGCACCACAGGGAATGAGAAGTCATCCTTCACTGTGGTTCTAGCTTGCCATGCTAACTTCCACCCATGGTGATATTCAAAAGGAAGACCTTGCCAAAAGAGACCTTTCCAGCCGGCGTCATCATAAAAGCTAACTCGAAGGGATGGATGGATGAAGAAAAGATGAGCGAGTGGTTAAGGGAAGTTTACGCGAAGAGGCCGGGTGGCTTTTTTCACACAGCTCCGAAGGCGAACACACCTTCACTAAGACGGGCAGACAGCGCCGGACGACATACGCCAACATTTGCCAGTGGATCGTAAATGCCTGGGCAGATATTTCGGTCACAACTGTGGTCCGAGCTTTCCGGAAGGCAGGATTCACAGAACTGCTGCACAACAACAGCGACACTGAATCCGATGACTTCGACGAGACGGAGCCGGCCATTTTTGGATCCCACGCTTGCGCAACTTTTCAATTCGGACACCGAAGACGAAGAATTCGAAGGATTTACGAATGAAGAATAACTTCAGAAGGTGAGCGCTATGTTTATTTTGTGTGTTGTGACATTAACGTTCGAGCAACATTATGTTGCTATTGCTCTACACCATTTTGAATTTTACTATGTTTGTGATTGCACATTTGCGTACATTTTGGGACAGAGTTGTTAGAACGCTGGTTTTCAATATATTATTAAAGTTTGACTGAACTATCTGACTGTTTTTTTGACATTCCCTTTAGCGCAGCGTAGGCGCGGCTTATAATCCGGGGCGGCTTATTGGTGGACAAAGTTATGAAATATGTAATTCATTGAAGGTGCGGCTAATAATCCGGTGCGCCTTATAGTGCGGAAAATACGGTACTTCCTTTTGCACACTATGGCAAGTCTTTTTTTTTTTTGTATACATATACCACAATAATATTGTACCGTGGCCTTAATACTGTGATTTTTATAGATGATACACCAATAGAATATGTTCAACAAAATTCATTCTTAGGAGTGGTAACAGATGAAAATATCTCATGGAAGCCTCATGAGGACAAAAGTTGCTAAATGTGTTGGAATGATGAAGAGATTATGTCATTTATTGAACACCAATGCTCTGCTGTTATTGTATCATTCATTTATTATGTCGTATTTAAACTATTGTGTTGAAGTCTGGGGCAATTGTTATAAATCCCATTTACAGCTTTTAGTCACTCTGCAGAAAAAGGCCATTAGGATTGTGTCCAATGTTCACTACAGACATCGTTCAAATCCACTATTCATGGAGTTAAAGCAACTTAAACTGCCCGACGTGATCAACTTTAAAACTGCTCAAATTATGTTTAGGGCATCCCAAAACTCTCTACCATCCAATATACAGAACCTATTCCAGGATAGAGATGCTCACCATAGTTACGGTCTAAGAGGAAACAACAAATTATATTTGCCTAAATTTAGAACAACTTTAAAATCAATGTGCATTTCAGTGTGTGGAGTCAGTCTGTGGAACAACTTAGGGGACGAGTTAAAAACGTGTTCTAACATGATTCGATTTAAAAGACTGTTTAAAAAAGAAGTACTGATGAAGTACGAGGAGGAAAGAGAGTGATGCCCTCAGCACAGAGCAATGGGAGAGAGGTGTATGGTCAGAGAGTGTTTAGGCCTGTGTGTGTGTGTGTGTGTGTGTGTGTGTTTTGTCTCGTCTTGTCTCATAGTAACATTGGTACTATTGTATTGTTAGTGTACAGGAGCTTTTCTTGTTTTTGTCTGTATAGTATTGTTCTTGTATTACATACCTGCCAACTTTTGAAATCAGAAAAACCTAGTAACCAGTCCTGGTGGGGGGTTCAGGCTTCGCCCCCCGACGCAAAATGATTACGGTATTAGCATTCAGACAGGTTAAAATGTTGCTAAAACCATCACTTTTCTATCAGTCACAGTGACTTTTCAAAACAAAAATATTACAGCAAAAATCATATGGGTAGATTGACATGTTTATTCTGTAAACTAACTTCAATAGTTTGAAATTATTTTGACAGTTAATGCCAGTTATCCTGTCAACCTTTCACAAGACTTCAATTTGTTAATTGAAAGTATAAACAGTATAAACACTTTTTACAGTAAACAAATGGTAAAACAGTACTAAACAATTCCATTAAAAAAAAAAATTGGTGTCATTAACTTTCTGTCCAAGCTTATATAATCTACTGCCTTGTTCAATTGTAAAAAATATTCTGTGCCTAAAATTCACATTTCTATCACAATTATCATACTGTAAACATGGTAAGCTAACTTCATTCAAATTAATAGTCCTGTCAATAGCATGGAATTACAATTAAAATGTAGTTTTTTTGTAAGCCTTTCAAAAGAATTCAAAATATGAAAAATTAATGAAAATTAATTTAAGCCATCAGACACTTGAAAAGTGGCACATCACATCTCTAATGTAATCATTTTAACTTTTCAACAGAAATAGCACTGCAAAAATATTAAGGACATACTTCTGTATTTTGGTAGTTATGCTGTCAACATTTAACAAGATTTCTTCAACTTGGACTTGAAAGCATAAATAGTATAAACACTTTTAACAGTATAACAGTACTAAACAATTCCAATAGATAACATTGGTGTCATTACCTTTTTGTGGCTAAAATCCGAAAAACGTTGAAAGTTTTCCACTTGTATCGCTAGCAACGGCATTAGACTTGTGTTTTTTTGTCCCAACGTGGTCTTTTACATCGCTAATTCCTCCGTGTCCGATCGAAAAATATTGTCTGCGCAAGGTGCAATTCGCGTAGTTTTCACCCTTTTTGGAACGGATAATTATTCCCGGATAGGCTTTTGAATATTCTTCACGGAATGACTGCAGTTTTCTTTTCGGTTTAAGACTCGTTTGCGATTTTTCTCCGGCTGATTCCATGATCGTTCGCTCGTTTGGAAACAATGGCAACAGGTGCCTCGTGCTTGGCAGCGGTGCTATAAATAGCCTCGCGCATTTAAAAAAAATTGTTTTTTTTATTAATGAAAAACCGTATTTTTTATCACTGCAACCGTAACCCGGAATAGGTTGATGAAAACCGTACTAATTACGGGAAAACCGGAGTAGTTGGCAGGTATGGTATTATATTGTTTATGTTAAATGTGGAATGAGTGAGAGGGGTTAGGATATTATAAGCATCTGCTTCATCCAATCCCTTTTCAAGCCTTGCATAAATGTCTCTGCCAAAATGTAAAAAAATAATGTGTGTTGTTGTACTGTGCAGGTTTGAAATAAATACTTCAATTCAATATCGTACCATGAGATTTTGTTACATCCCTTAGCAATACCCAACTAAAGAAATCCGCTGTCATGCACAATTCTCCTGTTTTAAATTAAATTTTTAATGTCTAATAATGGACACTCCAACCAAATGGTATCTAAATAATAAACAGTGTTCTGATTTTGTAGGATAAGGATTGTTTGTTTTTAAACAGTGGCTAGCATGAGGAGTAGCTGAGTCAAAGAAAACAAGTCTGGTCATCCTAAAGGTGCACCATTTGCAGCTAAGCAGGTCATTGTGTTAAACAGACCCCATATGACTGCGGCCTGCTCTCTAAGCTAATCCTTTTTAGCGCGTGCGTGCAGCCTTCTGGGAGCCTGGGTGCTTGCGAAGGCATGTACACGCTCACAAAGGGCGCAGATAAAGACGGCAGCCAGTCAAAACAGTAGCGCGGGCCAGCCTAAATCCTCCAAATCTATTGTTATTAACTGGTTAGCAGGCAATAAAACACAGTATCAATTGGAACTAAGTGTGTTTACATGCCGCCCATTGGCGTGCTCGTAATGCAGGAGGCTGGATGTTGTGCGCCATGAATGGATTTTTTTTTGAAGACATACATCACAACGCCATCACAGCTTCTGTTTCTTTCTTGGGACATTCATGTGTAGACGTCCATGGCAATAAGAAGCAAGAGGATAGCAACCGGCTGCTCTCTCTGTCTCTCTGATCAGGTTACAAAAGTGGGTGTGTTCCCGCTCTCCTCTGTCGCCTGCATGTCTGCCTCTACAGCTCGTTCTTGCTTTCTTCTCACTGGATGTCTCTGCCTCTCTTTTTTCTTTCGGAGGTTTGTGGCTTGCATCATCCAGCCTCAAACAGCACCACTGTAGACTTTTACACTCTGCTTCAGCGCGCCCCTTTCTGACAGCCATGTCCAGGCTGGGGAAACGAGGCTGCAGACGGACCACAGTGGCTGGGAGCCATGTGACTTCCTCCACCTGACCCCTGCCAAAAACTGACCCACCCAGAGTCTAACAAAGCAGCAACACACTTTGTGTTCGCAAGGACATTACCGACAAAACATGTTAGATAAACAGACCTTCTCGTAGTTGAAGACCTTTGCATCATGTAAGTCAGTGTTTTTCAACCTTTTTTGAGCAAAGGCACATTTTTTGCGTTGAAAAAAATCCAGAGGCACACCACCAACAGAAATCATTAAAAAACTAAACGCAGTTGACAGTAAAAAGTCGTTGTTGCAATTGTTGGATATGACTTTAAACCATAACCAAGCATGCATCACTATAGCTCAGTGGTTCTTAACCTGGGTTCGATCGGACCCTAGGGGTTCGGTGAGTCGGGCTCAGGGGTTCGGCGGAGGTCAAGACACACCCGACTCATCGTGTAAATAAAAACTTCTCCCTATCAGCGTATCACGGATACGGCAACAGCAGAAGTCACACTGATTTGCAGGTGTGTAATTTGTTGTGAGTTTATGCTCCGTGTTGGTTTTGTTGTTTGTTCATTTTGTGCACTAGTAATAAAACATGGTAACACTTTAGTATGGGGAACATATTCACCATTAATTAGTTGCTTATTAACATGCAAATTAGTAACATATTGGCTCTTAACTAGTAATTATTAAGTACTTATTAATGCCTTATTCGGCATGGCCTTATTATAACCCTAACACTAACCAAATAACTCTAAATTAAGTCTTTGTTACTTAAAATATGTTCCCCTAGTGTCCAAAAAACTCTAAATTAAGTCTTTGTTACTTAGAATATGTTCCCCATACTAAAGTGTTACCAAAAACATATAACTTTGTCTTGAATTTGAAAAAAAACAACATTTTATTTTTCACTAAAGAAGGGTTCGGTGAATGCGCATATGAAACTGGTGAGGTTCGGTACCTACAACAAGGTTAAGAACCACTGCTATAGCTCTTGTCTCAAAGTAGGTGTACTGTCACCACCTGTCACATCACCCCTGACTTATTTTGAGTTTTTTGCTGTTTTCCTGTGTGTAGTGTTTTAGTTTTTGTCTTGCGCTCCTATTTTGGTGGCTTTTTCTCATTTTTTGGTATTTTCCTGTAGCAGTTTCAGGTCTTCCTTTGAGCGATATTTCCCTCATCTACTTTGTTTTAGCAATCAAGACTATTTCAGTTGTTTTTATCCTTCTTTGTGGGGACATTGTTGATTGTCATGTCGTGTTCGGATGTACATTGTGGACGCCGTCTTTGCTCCACAGTAAGTCTTTGCGGTTGTCCAGCATTCTGTTTTTGTTTACTTTGTAGCCATGTCAGTTTTAGTTTCGTTCTGCATAGCCTCCCCTAAGCTTCAATGCCTTTTCTTAGGAGCACTCAGTTTTTGTTTATTTTTGGTTTAAGCATTAGACACTTTTTTACCTGCACGCTGCCTCCCGCTGTTTCCGACATCTACAAAGCAATTAGCTACCGGCTGCCACCTACTGATATTACACGGTTACTCTGCCGAGCTCTAGACAGCACCGACCACTCAACAACAACACATCATTTGCAGACTATAATTACTGGTTCGCAAAAAATATTTTTAACCCAAATAGGTGAAATTAGATAATCTCCCATGGCACACCAGACTGTATCTCACAGTGGTTGAAAAACACTGATGTAAGTCACAGCACTGACTATCATTTAACACAAGTGCAGGGCAAAATCACCGTATTCTCATGATAAACAGCGTCCTCTAGAGTGGACATTTGTGTTTTCCTAAATTGGTAACTGACAAAAGAAATAGACTAAAAAGAAACTCCGGCTCTCAAAATTATATGTCACAGTTGACTAATTATGTTTGCATGTGTGCTTCATGTATATAAACAATATTTAAAACTCACCTTATCTTTCTCATGGGGCAGCAGGCGGACAGGCGGCAGCGATTCCAGGGACACCAGCCCAGTGCCATCGTTCTGGGAGGCGCTGCGGCTGATGAGCTGAAAAAGCGGACCCTGCTTCGCCACACGTCCATGGGCTACGGCTCTTTTGAGGGCGACCCTTAGCTGCTGGTGGAAAAGGCCGGGCCCCATGGAGCCGCTGCCCGACAGAAAGGCTGCCACATCCGCCTGGCACTTGAGAAAGCGCTCAACGTTTTTTAAGCTGGAGCCGCCCGGCTCATGGAGGCCCTCCAGAGCCCGCTTAATCAACTTGTTCCAGTCAAGTCCAGGTCTCTTGTGAAAGTTACCACCAGTGCTGCTGCTGCCGCCGCCGCCACCACCTCCGGCGCCGCCACCACCGCCGCCGCCGCTGCTGCTGCTGCCACCGCCGCCTCCACCGACAGAGCTGCTGCCTTTTAGCTTGGGAGGAATCAAGCGTCCAGGGTTATCAGGATCCTTGTAAGAGTTCAGACCTTTGTTGGTGACTTTAAGGATGGTTCCATCTTTGACGCTGAGCTCTAATTGTTCCAGTATTGTTCTGCGGTCGAGTCCATGGGACATGGAGACGGCATTGCAAATACGTTCCTCAGATGGTCGCTGCTTCTGCTTTTTCACCTTCTTGATGGCCTCTAGAATCCACTGGGTGTACATGGGGTTGGCCAGTTTCACCATGGCTGCAGTCTGTCAGGCCACGGTGGCCCTGGGGCCTTACCGCTCTCACCAAACCCCCCCAAAAAAAGGTCAACAACAGGCCAAAGAAAGACAACTGGCCTGCGCCGAAGCGCCGCCGCCCCTCCTCTTCTTTCTAGTTCTTCTTGCTTCTCCTCCACTTACTATCCCTTGTCTTGTGGCCGCACGGATACTCCCACAGAAGCAGAATATGAACAACACGGTAGTGTGCAGCTGACCATAGCCCAACCCTCAAAAATCTAATTCACCATTCAAATAAAATTGGTCCACCCACTGCAGTCACAGAAGTGTGACTAGTATAACTGAATGTTAAGTGTTAATGGTAAAAATATAACTGGGATTAATTTTAAAAGGGATATATTAACGATAAACCAGTCTGTTAACAGTCACTGGTAAGTAAACAAAATTCTCAATGTGAGCTGCAAAACAATGACCGTGTTCTCCAAGACATGCGTTCTATAGTTCAGTAATAAGCGTCTGTGGGATAAATGTGAGTTCTCCAAAATATTCTTCCCTTTCACCGTGTTCTTCAACTCCAGCAGTCTGGGCTTCTCAACACCAGGACGGAGTACCCAGGGCTGATCACCGTCATTTCCTATTGCGCTTCTGCAGCAGATGCACCCTACGTGAAAAAGACACCAAAAAAAGGACACCGTTAAGAAAAACGGATGTATATCAAACATGCATCTCTGCTCAGGTACCATTCAAGTCAAGCCAGGGAGGGAACAAAATGTAAACAAAGATATTTCAGATGTCTTTACTGTGTATATAATTGAACAGTGTTTATGTTGTGTACAAGGTGTATTTATAATATGTTGTGCAAAGAAAATTTTATATTTTTCGGAAGCTCATCTTTGCTTTGTTTATAGAGTTAGGCGGAGTAAGGTCAACTTCAGCCTAAACCCTTTCGGTCTGCCACATTTTCAATTTATGAATGTACAACTGTTTGTTTATGTAAAACTGTTTGTTTATTTTATTGACCACTGACCGAAGAAATAATAAACTAAAAACTAAACTAAAAACCAACCTGACAGCATACGTATATAAACAAAGTACTTCCTTATAATGAGATAACAGTGAATAATGTTTCAAAACACTCAAATTAA
This sequence comes from Nerophis lumbriciformis, assembly GCF_033978685.3. Lineage (NCBI taxonomy): Eukaryota > Metazoa > Chordata > Actinopteri > Syngnathiformes > Syngnathidae > Nerophis > Nerophis lumbriciformis. The sequence goes on along the minus strand of NC_084559.2, from coordinate 3,947,119 downwards.
TAGAAAGAGTAACTTGTTATTATTATTATTTATTTTCTTTACGTTGTTTACATGGACTGCGATGAGGTGGCGACTTGTCCAGGGTGTACCCCGCCTACCGCCCGAATGCAGCTGAGATAGGCTCCAGCGACCCCCCGCGACCCCGAAAGGGACAAGCGGTGGGAAATGGATGGATGGATGGATGTTTACATGGAACACTACCAAAACATGTTAATACCAAAATCGACGCACTAGTTATATACAGGGAGTACATGTGGAAAAATAGAAAAGGAAACATGTAATACATGCAATATCAGCACATTTGAGTGACCTACCACTCTGTTTTGTTGCCTAACACAGTGTTTTTCACCCTTTTTTGCGTTGAAAAAATCCGGAGGCACACCACCAGCAGATATCATAAAAAAACAAAACTCAGTCGACAGTAAAAAGACGTCGTCGCAATTGTTGGATATGACTTTAAACCATAACCAAGCATGCATCACTATGGCGCTTGTCTCAAAGTAGGTGTACTGTCACCACCTCTCACATCACACCCTTATTTTGAGTTTTTTGGCTGTTTTCCTGTGTGTAGTGTTTTAGTTCTTGTCTTGCGCTCCTATTTTTGGTGGCTTTTTCTTGGTATTTTCCTGTAACAGTTTCATGTCTTCCTTTGAGCGATATGTCCCGCACCTGCTTTGTTTTAGCAATCAAGACTATTTCGGTTGTTTTTATCCTTCTCTGTGGGGACATTGTTTGATTGTCACGTCATGTTCGGATGTACTTTGTGGACGCCGTCTTTGCTCCGCAGTAAAGACGGATGATAATCGCGTGCCAGGGCATACATACATTATTCATTTAACGCTTAAATCTCTAGATTCTAAGTCAACTTCAAATCTATCCGTCATTTCTAAGTTTTTTGTTTGTTTTCTTCCCTTTTTGTCAATGCAAAATCTTTCACATGGAATATTTTTCAAAGTGGAATATCTGATGTGAAGTATTCGGAGCCTTGGGTAGGTCAATAAGTCATAAAAACATTGGTTTTGATTCAATATTATGTTTAGAGTAATGACAGTTTTATTAGTCAACATTGCAAGTTTTTCTAAATTACATTTCACCTGTAAGCTTTTTTACTGCACTTTTATGTTTTTGTTTATTTTAATAGTATTGGGCCTTTAAAACATTAGCTGCGGTTCGTAGCTTCAGTTGTTTTTATCCTTCTTTGCGGGGACATTGTTGATTGTCATGTCCCGACGCCGTCTTTGCTCCACAGTAAGTCTTTGCTGTCGTCCAGCATTCTGTTTTTGTTTACTTTGCAGCCAGCTCAGTTTTAGTTTCCTTCTGCATAGCCTTCCCTAAGCCTCCATGCCTTTTCTTAGGGGCACTCACCTTTTGTTTATTTTTTGGTTTAAGCATTAGATACCTGTTTACCCGCTGTTTCCGACATCTACAAAGCAATTAGCTACCGGCTGCCACCTACTGATATTACACGGTCAACAACAACAACACATCATTTGCGGACTATACTTACTGGTTTGCCAAAAAATATTTTTAACCCAAATAGGTGAAATTAGGTCATCTCCCACGGCACACCAGTTGATAATCGTGTGCCAGAGCATACATACATTATTTATTTAACGCTTAAATATCTAGAGTCTAAGTCAACTTCAAATCTATCCGTCATTTCTAAGTTTTTTGTTGTTTTTTTGTTTGTTTTCTTCCCTTTTTGTCAATGCAAAATCTTTCACAAGGAATATTTTTCAAAGTGGAATATCTGATGTGAAGTACTCGGAGCCTTGGGTAGGTCAATAAGTCATAAAAACATTGGTTTTGATTCAATATTATGTTTTGAGCAATGACAGTTTTATTAGTCAACATTGCATATTTTTCTAAATTACATTTCACCTGTAAGCTTTTTTATTGCACTTTTGTTATGTTTTTGTTTATTTTAATAGTATTGGGCCTTTAAAACATTAGCTGCCGTTCGCAGTTTCAGTAGTTTTTATCCTTCTTTGCGGGGACATTGTTGATTGTCATGTCCCGACGCCGTCTTTGCTCCACAGTAAGTCTTTGCTGTCGTCCAGCATTCTGTTTTTGTTTACTTTGCAGCCAGCTCAGTTTTAGTTTCCTTCTGCATAGCCTTCCCTAAGCCTCCATGCCTTTTCTTAGGGGCACTCACCTTTTGTTTATTTTTTGGTTTAAGCATTAAATACCTGTTTACCCGCTGTTTCCGACATCTACAAAGCAATTAGCTACCGGCTGCCACCTACTGATATTACACGGTCAATAACAACAACACATCATTTGCGGACTATACTTACTGGTTTGCCAAAAAATATTTTTAACCCAAATAGGTGAAATTAGGTCATCTCCCACGGCACACCAGTTGATAATCGTGTGCCAGAGCATACATACATTATTTATTTAACGCTTAAATATCTAGAGTCTAAGTCAACTTCAAATCTATCCGTCATTTCTAAGTTTTTTGTTGTTTTTTTGTTTGTTTTCTTCCCTTTTTGTCAATGCAAAATCTTTCACAAGGAATATTTTTCAAAGTGGAATATCTGATGTGAAGTAATCAGAGCCTTGGGTAGGTCAATAAGTCATAAAAACATTGGTTTTGATTCAATATTATGTTTAGAGTAATGACAGTTTTATTAGTCAACATTGCAAGTTTTTCTAAATTACATTTCACCTGTAAGCTTTTTTTATTGCACTTTTGTTATGTTTTTGTTTATTTTAATAGTATTGGGCCTTTAAAACATTAGCTGCGGTTCGCAGCTTCAGTTGTTTTTATCCTTCTTTGCGGGGACATTGTTGATTGTCATGTCCCGACGCCGTCTTTGCTCCACAGTAAGTCTTTGCTGTCGTCCAGCATTCTGTTTTTGTTTACTTTGCAGCCAGCTCAGTTTTAGTTTCCTTCTGCATAGCCTTCCCTAAGCCTCCATGCCTTTTCTTAGGGGCACTCACCTTTTGTTTATTTTTTGGTTTAAGCATTAGATACCTGTTTACCCGCTGTTTCCGACATCTACAAAGCAATTAGCTACCGGCTGCCACCTACTGATATTACACGGTCAACAACAACACATCATTTGCAGACTATACTTACTGGTTTGCCAAAAAGTATTTTTAACCCAAATAGGTGAAATTAAGTCATCTCCCACGGCACACCAGTTGATAATCGTGTGCCAGAGCATACATACATTATTTATTTAACGCTTAAATATCTAGAGTCTAAGTCAACTTCAAATCTATCCGTCATTTCTAAGTTTTTTGTTGTTTTTTTGTTTGTTTTCTTCCCTTTTTGTCAATGCAAAATCTTTCACAAGGAATATTTTTCAAAGTGGAATATCTGATGTGAAGTATTCGGAGCCTTGGGTAGGTCAATAAGTCATAAAAACATTGGTTTTGATTCCATATTATGTTTAGAGTAATGACAGTTTTATTAGTCAACATTGCAAGTTTTTCTAAATTACATTTCACCTGTAAGCTTTTTTATTGCACTTTTGTTATGTTTTTGTTTATTTTAATAGTATTGGGCCTTTAAAACATTAGCTGCCGTTCGCAGTTTCAGTTGTTTTTATCCTTCTTTGCGGGGACATTGTTGATTGTCATGTCCCGACGCCGTCTTTGCTCCACAGTAAGTCTTTGCTGTTGTCCAGCATTCTGTTTTTGTTTACTTTGCAGCCAGCTCAGTTTTAGTTTCATTCTGCATAGCCTTCCCTAAGCCTCCATGCCTTTTCTTAGGGGCACTCACCTTTTGTTTATTTTTTGGTTTAAGCATTAGATACCTGTTTACCCACTGTTTCCGACATTTACAAAGCAATTAGCTACCGGCTGCCACCTACTGATATTACACGGTCAACAACAACAACACATCATTTGCGGACTATACTTACTGGTTTGCCAAAAAATATTTTTAACCCAAATAGGTGAAATTAGGTCATCTCCCACGGCACACCAGTTGATAATCGTGTGCCAGAGCATACATACATTATTTATTTCACGCTTAAATATCTAGAGTCTAAGTCAACTTCAAATCTATCCGTCATTTCTAAGTTTTTTGTTGTTTTTTTGTTTGTTTTCTTCCCTTTTTGTCAATGCAAAATCTTTCACAAGGAATATTTTTCAAAGTGGAATATCTGATGTGAAGTAATCGGAGCCTTGGGTAGGTCAATAAGTCATAAAAACATTGGTTTTGATTCAATATTATGTTTAGAGTAATGACAGTTTTATTAGTCAACATTGCAACTTTTTCTAAATTACATTTCATATGTAAGCTTTTTTATTGCACTTTTGTTATGTTTTTGTTTATTTTGATAGTATTGGGCCTTTAAAACATTAGCTGCGGTTCGCAGCTTCAGTTGTTTTTATCCTTCTTTGCGGGGACATTGTTGATTGTCATGTCCCGACGCCGTCTTTGCTCCACAGTAAGTCTTTGCTGTCGTCCAGCATTCTGTTTTTGTTTACTTTGCAGCCAGCTCAGTTTTAGTTTCCTTCTGCATAGCCTTCCCTAAGCCTCCATGCCTTTTCTTAGGGGCACTCACCTTTTGTTTATTTTTTGGTTTAAGCATTAGATACCTGTTTACCCGCTGTTTCCGACATCTACAAAGCAATTAGCTACCGGCTGCCACCTACTGATATTACACGGTCAACAACAACAACACATCATTTGCGGACTATACTCACTGGTTTGCCAAAAAGTATTTTTAACCCAAATAGGCGAAATTAGGTCATCTCCCACGGCACACCAGTGGTTGAAAAACACTGGCCTAACGTAAACACAATGTAGTCAAAACACAGACAAGTTAGCAAACATTAGCCGAGCGTGGCTAAGCTAAACAATCGAGTAAAGTCAATTGAGCCCACATTGCAAAAATAAGACGAAACAAGCGTCCATTTCTTTATCGCCACTGGCACAAATAAGTCCTTCCCGCTAAATGCTTGTCGTTTAGCCGGCTAACGTTACCAGGCTAGCCAGGGGCGCTAACGTGTCGACCGTGTTACTAACGTTACTCCCCCGGAACGTAAACAGCAGGAAAACGCCAGGCTACACTCGCTGGAACCGCCAAGCATGAATAAAAAATACGCCTTCCGCTGCAAGACACACGTTTAAGCCAAATAATCGCGACAAGTACAGCCTAATAAATGTAATTTTGAATGTCATTCACATATTTTTAAGGTAAGACCGCGGCCTTGTGTTGGGGGGCACAATGCAACTTGCTGACGGCCATGTCGGGCTAAGTGGAGGGGGGAATGGAGGCACTATTTCACACCAAAAAGACCCGACAAGAGATAACCCCCACACCCGCCTCGCCTTCACGTCTGCCCGCCCCACGTAACACGTTGAGCCCGCGGTGGCGGAGAAGACAAGGCCGCTGGAGTGGAGCAGCTAGGCCGCGGCGGCTCCCCCCCCCTCCTCCTCCACCTTCCTCCGCGCTCACCAGCCCCCCAGTACCCCGCTCTCCCTCTCCCGGTCCTCCCCCGAAAAGCTGCTCCGATTGTGGCTCGCGTTTAGGGGGGGGGGAAGCTCCAGGAAGAGCCGCGCCGTTTAAAAACACGCCACCGCCTCTTTTATCCGTCCTCTCGCTGCCGACTCACCGGAATTCCGTGTCGATCCGCCGGGGAAAAGGTGCCGGAACCGCGCAGAACGGAGACAACAACAAGCCTTATAACGCAGCCAGAGACCAGAGGCTCTGGAGCCGACGCCATCTTTGAGTGAAACGGAGCACGGCGGTGGGGGAGGGGGTAACACTGAACAGGCAGCCAGGACCAAGGGACCGTCTGCATAGTGCGAGGCGAAGATCCCGGGGTAAAAAAGAAACACTAAGCGGTGGGGGCGGCGGCGGCACGCTGTTGCTATGAGAGGGCTACGGATATCGCCTGGGCACGTAGAAATGGAAGAAAGGGGACAGATGGCGGTGGTGTTGGGAGGAGGAAAAAAAAAAAAAAGGAAAAAAAGGAGGTTGAGGTAATCTCACAGTCTCCACAGGAGATAGATCTAAGGGAACGTCTGCATTTGTCTAAGCAGCTGCAGGGAAGGAAAACACACACAAAAAAATCAAAGCCAATGAGCGCGCGTTAATGTTAGAGGGTATTTAAAGATCAAAAAAAGACCTCTCTCTCTCTCTTCAATGCAGTTTATTTATGAGGATTGACACGTGCATTCGGTCAATGCGTGATTAAAAATGATTGCAGCTATCTTGGAGTGTTGCACTACATGATAAAGCGTGTCATCATCTGTCTCTGCAGAGTAGTCCATTTCCACTTGTCAGGTATTGGCTCTCCTACTGTGAAGCACATTGTTATCTCTACACTGAAGAAACGAATAGTGTTCACTGTCTAATTCAATAAAGGGATGGATGGATAGATAGATAGATAGATAGATAGATAGATAGATAGATAGATAGATAGATAGATAGATAGATAGATAGATAGATAGATAGATAGATAGATAGATAGTAGAGATGCGCGGTTTGCGGGCACAACCGCGGAGTCCACGGATTATCCGCGGATCGGGCGGATGAAATTTAAAAAAATTAGATTTTATCCGCGGGTCGGGTCGGGTCGGGTGGTTGAAATAAAAATAAAAAAGATTTTAAATAGATTCAGGCGGGTGGCAGTTAAACCAATTGGGAAATATATATATATAGTTAAATGTTGTTACCCACATACGAAAAACGAGCAGGCACCTGCAGCATATGCCACAACAGAAGAAAAAAAAAGAAAAGAGATGGACACTTTTACGGAGCGGAGAAGGGACGCCTCGCCGGGGTCCGGGACCGAGGCCCCTTCCCTCGAGAGGGCCCCACCGGGAGCCGTAGCTGAGGCGATCCGCGAGAAGGGCCCGACGCACGTCCAGGGTCACCACCGCGCCCACAGCACCGACACCCCGCCTCGTCCGCCTTCGCCGCGGCCGGCGTCACGCACAGCAGGTAAGCAGCTTACCTGCCCGCCACCCCCGTGGCCGGGGGCTCGTAACAGGGGTCACTCCGCGCGCTCCGCCCGCGCAGCTTACCTGCCCGCCACCCCTGTTGCCGGGGGCGCGTAACAGGGGTCACTCCGCGCGCAGTGCGCTCACGAAAGGGGTGGGGCTCACCCTGGTTGATATAGACAGCAGCTAGGACGGTGGCCATGGAAGTCGGAACCCGCTAAGGAGTGTGTAACAACCCACCTGCCGAATCAACTAGCCCTGAAAATGGATGGCGCTGGAGCGTCGGGCCCATATACCCGGCCGTCGCCGGCAGCGAGACGCGCTTGGAGGTGCGCTCAGCGCGGCTCCCATATGATTGCGCACTGGTGTGCGTCTGGGTCGTGACAGCGTGGCACGCGAATGTCTGTGCTGCATTGGATCAGTCTCCTTTCTTTAACAGGCAAAAGCTTTATAACCTCACTAATGCCTTGCATCGTCTATATTAGATATATAACAACGGGCGGATGGCGGGCGGATGCGGTTCTGATCAAATGTTAGATCGGGTGGATTGCGGATGGTTGACGACTTTCTGATGCGGTTGCGGATGAAATAATTGCCTATCCGCGCATCTCTAATAGATAGATAGATAGATAGATAGATAGATAGATAGACAGATGGATAGACAGACAGGCAGACGGATAGACGGCTAGATAGAATAGAAGAATAGAATGGACTTTATTGTCATTATATTTGCAAATAACGAGATTAAGGATTCCAACTTAAGGTGTGGTAGTGGGAACAAATATGAGGTATAAAATAAATAAATAATAAGATAAAATAAATTACACAACAGGCAATAAAGAAAAAAACTAACAATTGAAATAAACAGACTACTATCCAATAAAAATAATAAGCAATCCTGTACAATATACAAAACACTATAGAAATACAAAATACTGTACAATATACAGAACAAGACAAGAGTACCGGAGTAATAAATAACAATCAGTGTCGGACGTATTGCACTCAAAGGGTAATATTGCACAGTAGGGTATTAGGGTAGGATATTGTATAGGGGTGAATTATTATTATAAGTTAGAGTTCAAGATGGTGACAGCTCTGGGAAAGAAGCTGTCTCTCAGCCTGTTTGTTCTGGCTCTGATGCACCTGTAGCGCCTGCCCGACGGTAGCAGGTCGAACAGGTGGAAGCCAGGGTGTGTGCTGTCCTTGGCAGTGTTGGGTTAGTTACTGAAAACCAGTAACTAGTTACAGTTACTAGTTACTTTATTTCAAAAGTAACTCAGTTACTAACTCAGTTACTTACACCAAAAAGTAATGCGTTACTGTGAAAAGTAACTATTTAGTTACTTCTTCTACTTTTTGTTTTTAAAGCTCCCATTATCATTATCATTTCAGTACTGTTATTGCACTGGGGAATAATACAATCTGTTGATCAACTTGACATACATTTGCATCACTGAACTCTGCTAAGCATTGTGGTCTACATACAACACACAAAGACAAAGATATGTTTCAAAGGGCCAATTTATTTCAGGCCAGAACAAATTGACAAAACTATTTTAAATAGCTGCAACATAACATACATAAGTAACAAACAGCATAATAACACTAACACTAACACTAACCACGTTAAACCCAGATTCCAAACTAACAAAGGTCTTAACTCATTCTCTTTCTATGCCACTTCAATATGGAATCCACTCCCAACAGGTGTAAAATAAAGGTCATCTCTATCCTCCTTCAAAACCGCACTAAAAGAACACCTCCAGGCAACTACAACCTTAAACTAACACCCTCCCTTCCACATAATACCTCTTCGGATTGTAAATAATCAAATGTAGACATTTTTTCTTATACTTTCTGATCTCTCTCTCTGTGTCCACTACTTGCTGTACATATCCTACCAAGTCAGACCTACACTGTTTCAATGTCCATTTCTCTGATGATGCAATTGTTGATGCTGATTGTTGATGACAGAAGTGTTGATACCAACCAAACCTAACCCCCCCCCCCCCCCCCCCCCCCCCCCCCCATATCACACATCCCGGATTGTAAATAATTCAATGTATATACTCTGATGATTATCTTGTGTGATGACTGTATTATGACGTTAGTATATATTTGATAGTATATATCTGTATCATGAATCAGTGGACGCCGACTTAAACAAGTTGAAAAACTTATTGGGGTGTTACCATTTGGTGGTCAATTGTACGGAATATGTACTGTACTGTGCAATCTACTAATAAAAGTTGCAATCAATCAATCAACAACATAGCTGTAAAGCTAGCTTCACCTAAGGAAGGCACACGTGACATACACAGAGCCTAACCAGGCAGATTTGAATTGTTGTTTTGGGCAGTAGACGGGATCTTTGATCCAAGACACAACTTACATTTAACTAAAATGTTATTTTCTTTGTGCTCGACAAAAGAAAAGAAATGAGAATATCTCATACTTGCCAACCCTCCCGAATTTCAGTTCCTCTCCCCGGGACAACCATTCTCCCAAATTTCTCCCGATTTCCAGCCTGACTTAAGGCACGCCCCTCCAGGTCCGTGCGGACCTGAGTGAGGACAGCCTGTCGTCACGTCCGCTTGGCCAACCAAAAAGTAACCACAGAACACTATACCGTATAGTGGTATAGTGTTCTGTGGTTACTTTTTTGTTGGCCAACGGTTTACGTTGTATTGCGCACCCCCCTCCCCTCCTCTCCCCTCCCCACACCCACACACACACACAGAGAGTGCAGAGGAAGAATCAGAAGCATGTCATTGCTTCGCTGCCATAAAACACGATCAGATCCTCAGTTTCTAGCCGATACTACATAAAAAATAACGTAAAATAACGCAGTAACGCATCATGTAGTAACGGTAACTGAGTTACTGAATATAAAAAATAACGCGTTAGATTACTAGTTACCGCCGAAACTAACGGCGTTACAGTAACGCGTTACTTTGTAACGCGTTAGTCCCAACACTGGTCCTTGGTAATGCTTTTTGCTCTGTTGAGGCAGCGGGAGTTGTGTAAGCTGATAGAGCAATATGTACAAAAGAGCAGCAAATAGAAAATCAACTGAAAAAATGCTACTTACTAATATAGTCTTTCAGAACAGTAGTAAAAAAAAATGTTGAAATAGAATACAATATATGCAATATGTAACAAGTGCAATGATGGGTTTACTGTACTCCAGGCAGGGGTGGTTTGACTTCAATGGAACACGGTGGGCGAGACCCTCTATGGGACCGATATTTAAGGTGGCCAAAGGTCAGCTCAGTATGATAATAAACACTGATTATTTTATTTATAATGTTACTTCAGTATTAATGACACACTCATGCATAGACAGTATCATTGTGAGGGTAATGGTGAATGCTCAGGTGTGTCCAAACTAGGCCATATAGATAGATGGATAGATAGATAGATAGATAGATAGATAGATAGATGGATAGATAGATAGATAGATAGATAGATAGATAGATAGATAGATAGATAGATAGATGGATAGATGGATAGATAGATAGTACTTTATTGTTTCCTTCAGGAGAGTTCCCTCAGGAAAATTAAAATTCCAGCAGCAGTGTACAGAATTGAGATTTAATTTAAAAAGCAAAAAGTAAATAATGGGGGTATAAATGGAAACTAAATAAAAAAATATTACAATAAAAATAAAAAGCAACAATGAGAATAAAAATATAACAGTAAAATAAGAATATAACAAGAGAAACTAGGGAGTCGTGACCATGTTATGAGAAGGTATTGCACTGTTATTGTTTTGCCCCCCCCAGAGAGGAGTTGTACAGTCTAATGGCGTATGGGACAAAGGAGTTTTTTAGTCTATTAGTCCTGCACTTGGGATGAAATGATATGGCCTATATGGCCACTTTGTTTATTAAACAAGCTAAACGCAATCCAGCTTAGGTCAAAATATGAGAAAGCCGAAGTCCGATATTTGTGTTATAGTGGACAACATATTCAGGGGGTAGTTTTTTTTTTTCGTTCCAAAAATTTGAAAACAATCCCAGTTTGTATGCACTGTCTCAGGCAATCATTGTGCGTCTGTGTCATTCAGTGGGATCGAGTACCCAAACATTTCAGTCCCTGTGCTTTTTTTAAGACTGCAAAAAAATCCACCATGGGGCCAAAAAAGTTTGAAAAACTATGAAAGTTTGAGTCCGGTGGCCATGGATGAAGTGCTGGCTGTCCTAAGTCGGGACTCGGGGTGGACCGCTTGCCTGTGCATCGGTTAGGGACATCTCTGCACTGCTGAACCGTCTCCGCTTGAGATGGTCTCCTGCTGGCCACACTATGGACTGGACTCACACTATTATGTTAGATCCACTATGGACTGGACTCTCACTATTATGTTAGATCCACTATGGACTGGACTTTCACACTATTATGTTAGATCCACTATGGACTGGACTCTCACTATTATGTTAGATCCACTATGGACTGGACTCTCACTATTATGTTAGACCCACTATGGACTGGACTCTCACTATTATGTTAGATCCACTATGGACTGGACTTTCACAATATTATGTTAGATCCACAATGGACTGGACTCTCACTATTATGTTAGATCCACTATGGACTGGACTCTCACTATTATGTTAGATCTACAATGGACTGGACTCTCACTATTATGTTAGACCCACTATGGACTGGACTCTCACTATTATGTTAGATCCACTATGGACCGGACTCTCACACTATTATGTTATGTTATGTTATGTTATTATGTCCACTACGGACTGGACTCTCACTATTATGTTAGATCTACAATGGACTGGACTCTCACTATTATGTTAGATCCACTATGGACTGGACTCTCACTATTATGTTAGATCCACTATGGACTGGACTTTCACAATATTATGTTAGATCCACTATGGACTGGACTCTCACTATTATGTTAGATCCACTATGGACTGGACTCACACTATTATGTTAGATCTACAATGGACTGGACTCTCACTATTATGTTAGACCCACTATGGACTGGACTCTCACTATTATGTTAGATCCACTATGGACTGGACTCTCACACTATTATGTTAGATCCACTATGGACTGGACTCTCACTATTATGTTAGATCCACTATGGACTGGACTCATACTATTATGTTAGATCTACAACGGACTGGACTCTCACTATTATGTTAGACCCACTATGGACTGGACTCTCACTATTATGTTAGACCCACTATGGACTGGACTCTCACTATTATGTTAGATCCACTATGGACTGGACTCTCACACTATTATGTTATGTTATGTTATGTTATGTTATGTTATGTTATTATGTCCACTACGGACTGGACTCTCACTATTATGTTAGATCTACAATGGATTGGACTCTCACTATTATGTTAGACCCACTATGGACTGGACTCTCACTATTATGTTAGATCTACTATGGACTGGACTCTCACTATTATGTTAGATCTACTATGGACTGGACTTTCACAATATTATGTTAGATCCACTATGGACTGGACTGACACTATTATGTTAGATCCACTATGGACTGGACTTTCACAATATTATGTCAGACCCACTTGTCGTCCATTGCATCCGGTCTCCCCTGGAGGGGGGGGGGGGGGGGGGGGGGGGGGGGTCACCCACATATGCGGTCCTCTCCAAGGTTTCTCATAGTCATTCACATCGACGTCCCATTGGGGTTGTGAGTTTTTCCTTGCCCTGATGTGGCTTGTGCAGCCCTTTGAGACACTTGTGATTTAGGGCTGTATAAATAAACATTGATTGATTGATAAATAAGGTGAGAAATACATTTTTTGATCTACCACAATAATGTGACAAATGTAAATAAAAAATACTTCAAGTTGAGGGCTCGGTGTGACCAAACCAGATTAATTTGATTAACTAATTACAGATAATGATTAGTTAATCAATCATATTTTTTATCGCTTAACAACACTGACTATAATTATTCTCTATGAAATATGTTTGTGTTCATACTTTTAGGTGTCTTAAGTGGAATGTTGGATTCACGCTATTTCTTGTAGGAAACATTGCTCTACTTTTTGTGCAGTTTTTCTGACCTTTTGGAATGAATTACAGTACAGTAGCGGGAAAAAAAATGTACCGCCGTAGTGAAGGACACGTTGGACATTTTGTAAAGTTTCTAATTTTTATGTGTAAAAATACAACGAGCTCAGGGTCATCCTGTGTGGAGTTGATATGTTCTCCCTGTGACTGCGTGGGTTTGATCCGAGTACTCCAAAGACATGCACCTGGGGATAGGTTGATTAGCAACACTAATGCCTTCTGCCCGAATGCAGCTGGGATAGAATCCAGCCATCCCCACAACCTTGAGAGGGACAAGTGGTAGAAAATGGATGGATGGATGGGAAATGCATCCAAAATAAGATAGCCTTTATCAGTTTATACATTATAAATGTTGAAAATACCATAATTATTATTATTTTCATAGAACCAATTCTGCATCATATTGGAAAATACAGAACAATCTTCCTTTATTACTGACGAATGCTGAAAGTTCTCCTGTCATAATTAAATCTGCAGCATTGGAGTGAAAATGTGTGTAAAATATCCCTCAGAGGCCCATTTTTGAGTTTTGTACAGCAATTAGACCTGAGGTGTCTTGTGAGAGAGTTTCATCAAATGAAAGTGGTAACACTTTGATTATCTCACACTTCTTTAGGGTCCAATAAATCCCAATAAATCTCATGACAAGGCACAAAGTATACTTAATGTTGGTGTTATCATACAGATAAATGATGTGGGTGATGCCTCCGAAGGACTCGCATACGATATTAGTGTGTACAGTGGGTCAGATAACAGAAGGACAATACTCAGGAGAAGCCTACACCACATTTATACCTCTATGAATAAATACTAACATATGCCATACCCAACTATTAAAAATTGAAACAAGCCACCCGCAGTGTTCTATGAGGGTGGAAGGGTTACTTATTTCCTCAAAGTTATCTTTTTTTTTCAGCTAGTTAAAAAATAGAGCAAGAAAAATCTGAAAAGTTGGTCCAAATAATTCATAAAACATGAGTTCACCATTTTTCCCCCCGGTATTTAAAAAAAACGTATTTTTTTTATTACGCTTTTGCAGATACAGGTGTAAGAAAATACATCCAAAGAACCTATCACTAAACTGCATCTACTCAGAGGTATATATGAACTATATGTTTGATGGTTAAAAGTCCTGGAGCTTTAAGGGATGACAGTCCCAAACTGAGGTGGTGTTTGTTCAACCTGATGTAATGTCTCCAACAACCACAGTTTGAGAGTCCAGTCCATAGTGGATCTAACATAATAGTGAGAGAGTCCAGTCCATAGTGGATCTAACATAATAATGTGAGAGTCCAGTCCATTTTACGTCGACCGCTATTGTCAACATAAAATTAGAGACCCAGATAAATAACGTCTATGAAAAATCCCAGCACACATATAGTCAACTTTAAGACAGTGTTCCAATCCCAGTACATACAAGTGTGATAACACTACAGTATGAAATAATGCCTTTAGCCATAATGTTCCTCCCCTTACAAATAAATGTTTTGGCATGAACTCCCTGGCACACAGACAAGGAAACAAGTAATCCTTGTCTTCCTTTAATCCTCTTAATCCTTCCTTTACACATTTCTATTCTTCGTGCGTCCACCTGCTGCCAGTAGGCCACACCAAGGTCCACCTGCCTCCATGCCCTGGAGCCTGACTTTTTTTTTTTTTTTGCTTCACGTCTTCCCTGTTGGACCTTTTCAAAGTGTTTCATCTCAAGTCTGGAGTCAGAGTCCACACAATGTTGTTGTCTTTACTCGCATTGTGAAAGTCCTCAGAGAGTAACAACTTTAAAATAGAGTGAGTTTGGCTTTCTGGCTAGATTTACCGTATTTTCCGGACTATAAGGCGCACTTAAAATCCTTTTTTCTCCCCTCAAAACTGGACAGTGCGCCTTATAACCCTAATGTAAGGAATCATTCTGGTTGTGCCTACCGACCTCGAAGCAATTTCATTTGGTACATGGTGTGATGATAAGTGTGACCAGTAGATGGCAGTCGAACATAAGAGATACGTGTAGACTGCACTATGATGGCAATATGACTCAAGTAAACAACACCGACATTTTATATGTTCCATTGAAAATATAGAACATTACACACGGCACTCAAAAATCTATCAAAATGTTTTAGTATGACTTTGGTAAGCTATGAAGCCACACCACTTGATGTGCTTGTGTATTATTATGGTGTGTGTATAAGGTAAGACATATAATCTGGCGTTTTGTTTCGCAATATTGTGCAAAACCAACTTTTTTTTACCTTTTGGTACCGGCTGATCTGTATTTGGGATCTGCATAAATCCTGAAAAATTGCGCGCATCCACCTTTGTAGTCCGACACCGTAGTCGATAAGCTTCTTTTTTCTCTATCTTCTTGTTATGTGACATTCATCCTCCACTGTTGCCATTTCTAATATAAAGTAGTGTAAAGTTCTTACTTATATCTGTCAGTAAACTCGCCATGAAAGCACTAAAACATACCGCTTATCGACTACGGGGTTGGCACGGACTACAAAGGCGGGCGCGCGCAATTTTTCAGGATTCATGCAGATCCCAAATACAGATCAGCAGGTACCAGAAGGTAAGCAAAGTTGCTTTTGCATAATAGTGCGAAACAAAACGCCAGATAATATGGCTTACCTTATACACACTATGTTTTCAGCACGAACCCGTTCAAGATTAGACAAACAAACAGTGTACAGGGTTACAGAACAGGAATGCTGATGGGTCGCCAAAGGAGCCCCGTAAAAGATAAGAAAAAGGTAAAACGCTGGGGAAGAAGATGAGTAAAAAAATACAATCTAGACTGGGCTCCTAAGGGGGCCTAGTCTGGAGTGGGAAAAAACCTCCATGCCATGCACACATAAACACGTTACATTTAATCTCGACAACTCGCAACAGAGGGGCGGGGAGTTGGGGCCCTGGAGGTCGACTGCTGCTATGAAGCGCTGCCAGCCGACCATCACCCCGAGGGGAAACAAGCGGTGGTGAAGGCGTGGGGTGGGGGAGGGGTGTGTGTGTGTATGTGCCCATTGTCTTGGGTGTGATAGACTGGGGCCGTTCTGCATGCAAGCAAAAGTTCGACTCCAGGTGTCGTTGAAGAGGGAGGGAGGTCAAAAGCGTCCATCATTGAGGTGTCCTCGGGGGTGTTTTCAGAACAGCCTGTTCCTGTTGTTCACAGCGTCAAGGCCATTCCAGGGAGTCAAATCGTAGATTAGGATGTTTGTTTTCCGCGAGCAGACAATACAATGACTTGTCTGTTCTATTCGTCCATGCTTGCTGCTCTCATATTAATTTTTTCCTTTTCAGCAAGCTTCTCCATGATGTGATCCATCTTGCGATTCAGTTCAGAAATCGCCACAGTCTGTGATCCCACAGCCCGGCCCAAACCTTCCATTGCGACGAACAGCCTTTGGGCTCCTTGTGTGGCTGCCATCGTCTTACGAATTCGACAATACACCAGAGCAATGCCCAGACCAATCTGCAGGTGCCCCACGATCACGGTTCCAAATAGGTAGATGTCTTTCACGTCCTCGATGGAAAGGACTGAGAGGCACATGATTCTCCATTTATCCCAGGAATCTCTCACGTACCCCGCAGCAATGGTTCCATCAGGGCAGCCAGGCTCCCCCCGAACCTCTTTTCCTCGTCGAAAAGATTTTGTCAATTGCGTCGAGAGTCCAGCTGATCATTTCCACGTCTGATGTTTAGATTTGGAGGACAGCGCAAAGAAAGAGGCTTCAAAAAGTTCAGACAAGACAAAACAAAGAGAGAAAGCTGGGAGAAGAAGGGAGCGGAAAAAAATGCGACCGCCCTCACCAGAGGCAAGACAGAAATTATGTTTGAGTATGTATGAAGCCACATCAAGTGGTGTGGCTTCATAGCTTACCAAAGTCGTGGTAAAACATTTTGATAGATTTTTGAGTGTATATTTTCAATGGAACATATAAAATGTTGCTGTCGTTTACTTGTGTCATATTGCCATCATAGTCCAGCCTACACTCATCTCTTATGTTTGACTGCCATCTACTGGTCACACTTATCATTACACCACGTACCAAATAAAACAATAGGTTATAAGGCCCACTGTCGAATTTTGAGGGGGAAAAAATGATTTTAAGTCCGCCTTATAGTCCGGAAAATACGGTATATTGGCGTTTCTTATTTTTTTCTGTAACTAATAATCTAATTAGTTACCGTTGACTCACAACAAGAGCGATCGTTGCAACAAGTCGGAGCCAGAGAAATTCAAAAGTAGCCTTCTCAAACTGTAAGCACAGATTTTGAAATTTAGATTAATCATGATAAATCACTTGCATAATTAAAATGAGCTGAATTAAAAAGACCTCGATATTTGTTCACAAATACAATTTCATTGTGAGAATGTCCTCCAGGAACGTTTTTAAACATTTTACTTGACTGTATGCCATTTATTTTTGGGGGCGGGATAGCTCGGTTGGTAGGGTTCCAGGTTCGATCCCCGCTTCTGCCATTCTAGTCACTGCCTTTGTGTCCTTGGGCAAGACACTTTACCCACCTGCTCCCTGTGCCACCCACACTGGTTTAAAAATATAACTTAGATATTGGGTGTCACAATGTAAAGCGCTTTGAGTCACTAGAGAAAAGCGCTATATAAATATAATTCACACACACAAAAAAATCACATTATTTGCACAAAACTTGGTAACCGTTTTATCTAAAGTTCTCTCAGGCTGTATTCAGCTGCAAATAATTGAACTACTAATCCTTTGTGTCTTTTTACTTCAGTTTTCATTTTTGGTATCATATTGGGTTTTGTACTTTCAATGTTTAATGTTTATTGATTGATTGATTGAGAAGTTTATTGACATCTTAAAGAGGTTTACAGGATATTTATTGTTGTATACATGTTTATTTCTATGCATATCATATGGCACACTGCAACCTACTGAGTTCAGATAAGTGCCAAATGTTAAAAAAAATACTGCAAATATTGTTTTTATTCTTAAATCAGGCAATATAAACATATTTGATGTTAATTATTGAACGTGATAGCGTATAAAATAACAGAATTAAAAATGCTGTCACACATACTGTGTAACTATACTCTTACGATGAGGCAACTGAATTAGTAACTCAATCATTTTTGGGGAGAAGTCATTTGTAACTCAAATTACTTTTTAAAGGTAAGATGGCATAAATTAGTGTAGCGTAGTGTGGCATTGTGTAGTGTTGTTTAGCATTGTGTAGTGTGGTGTAGTGTTGTTTAATGTGGTGTGGCTAGCACAGTATAGTGTAGTGTAGTGTGTCATAGTGTAGTGTAGAGAAAAATAAACTATGGCCTAACCCAAATTTCCTCTCTCCTGTTTCCTATTTTCTTCCACTAAACACCCTGCTAAAATACTTTCTGATTACGTAAACACACGGCCACACCCATACCCATGTGGCCAGCACCTCCCTCAACCCAGCAGACACACACACACACACACACACACACACACACACACACACACACACACACACATACAGTATATATGTATATAAACATATATATATATGTATATATACACACACACATATATATATATATATATATATATATATATATACCGCTTTTTCCCTTACTGGGTCGCAGGGGGTGCTGGAGCCTATCCCAGCTGCATTCGGGTGGAAGGCGGTGTACACCCTGGACAAGTTGCCACCTCATCACAGGGCCAACACAGATAGACAGACAAAATTCACACTCACATTCACACACTCGGGTAAATAGTCATACAAATAAAGAAAATGCATTGAATGAAAAGGTGTGTCCAAACCTTTGGCCTGTACTGTACATATATACACATCTACATATATATATATATATATATATATATATATATATATATATATATATATATATATATATATATATATATATATATATATATATATATATATATATATATATATATATATATATATATACACACAATCACATATATATGTATATATATGTTATATACATATATATATTATGTCTTCAATTCAATTGTGTTTCTCACCATCTTCATCAAAGCATACTTGCCAACCTTGAGACCTCCGATTTCGGGAGGTGGGGGCTGGGGGGTGGGCGGGGGCGTGGTTGGGGGGCGTGGTTAAGAGGGGAGGAGTATATTTACAGCTAGAATCCAACAAGTCAAGTATTTGACTTGTTGGATAATAGTAACTATTATTATTACTATTAATATTAATATAACTCTTCACCTCAACCGACGCACAGAGGGGGGGTTGATGTGTGAGGGAGCAGGGTTGGGGTGGGGGCGGGGTTTGGTGGTAGCCCGGAAGAGTCAGGGCTGCATGGGATTCTGGGTATTTGTTCTGTTGTGTTTATGTTGTGTTAAGGTGCAGATGTTCTCCCGGAATGTGTTTGTCATTCTTGTTTGGTTTTGGTTCAAAGTGTGGCGCACTATTAGTAAGAGTGTTAAAGTTGTTTTAAATGGCCACCGTCAGTGTAACCTGTGTGGCTGTTGACCAAGTATGCCTTGCTGTCACTTACGTGTGCAAGCAGAAGATGCATATAACAAGAGGCTGTGTTGGCACGCTGTTTATACAGATTGTAGAGGGTGCTAAATGCTGTACCATCATGGCACGCCTTATTATTAATGTAAGGGTGAAAATCGGAGAATATTAATCCTGGGAGTTTTCTGCAAGAAGCACTGAAATCCGGAAGTCTCCCTGGAAAATCGGGCGGGGGGGGAGGGTTGGCAAGTATGCGGCGTAGCCGCATCAGACTGATCAAAGAGCCGCATGCGGCTCCGGAGCCGCGGGTTGCCGTCCCCTGACCTAGCCGCTCAGGCAAATCATATTGTCTAAAAATGCATTTTTCCATCGATAACATGACATCATCGCGCCAAGTGCGTGCTCTTTCAGTCACTTACGGCATATACACAGCCCGGCCCCCGGCCAACAGTTTTTTAATTGTAATTTTGAGGAATTTATCTGAATGTGCATGAACTATTTCTGTTCAAAATTGTTAGAAATGTCACATGTTAAATGTTCAAATATGAACTGTCAGTTTACTGTACTGTGCCAACTGTACTACTATATGAGTACCTATTTTCTATTGTTTCATTGAAAATAAAACAGCAAAGTCCATTTGGCTGTCATCTGTTTTAATTATGAGACACAATTGTGTCAAAATCATGATTTTTTTTTTTATGCTTGAAATAAGAAATTATTACTTTAAAAAAGTAGTTTTATACTTGTGAGTGTTGATGACACAGCTTTGCAACAGTTGATATTCTAGTTTCAAGCATGTTTTACTCAATATAGGTCATCAAATCTCAGCAACAAGCTGTAATATCTTACTGAGATCATTTAGGACCAAAACACTTCAAACAAGTAAAACACTCTAACATAAAATCTGCTTAGTGAGAAGAATTATCTTATCAGACAGAAAATAAGCAAATATCACCCTTATTTGAGATATTTCATCTTACTTAGAGTTCAGTTTTTGCAGTGTGATGGTTGCCAAAAACAACTGCTCGTGTCCAAACAGTAGCACCGGCCTTCACGAGTAAGCAGCATCTCGTGCTGAACACATTTTTCTGAATTTTTAAAACATTTTTCCAGAGTGCCGCTCTTTGATAGCGAGTCAGTGTCCGTGACGGCTTTGTATTTATCCGTGTGAAACTAACCGGCTTCCTGCTGGGTCTGGCTCATTGCCAACTTGCCCCAAACTCTCCTGCAAAGCGCTGAAACGTGCAAGGGGAAAATTCCAAGCTCTAGTTTGCCTCCGACCTCCAACCACAACCCACTCGGTGGCCTAGTGGTTAGAGTGTCCGCCCTGAGATTGGTAGGTCGTGAGTTCAAACCCCGGCCGAGTCATACCAAGGACTATAAAAATGGGACCCATTACCTGCCTGCTTGGCACTCAGCATCAAGGGTAGGAGTTGGGGGATAAATCACCAAAAAATGATTCCCGGGCGCGGCCACCGCTGCTGCTCCCTGCTCCCCTCACCTCTAGGGTGATGGGTCAAATGCAGAGAATAATTTCACCACACCTAGCGTGTGTGTAACAATCATTGGTACTTTAAGAAATACTAGTCAATATATGTTTAACAAACAGGAATGTACACATAATCCCATGTTTACATCTCATTGTACAACATGTGAATGTTTTAGTGGGAACTAAATGCGATATCTGAAAGGGGTACAAATTATTTCCAAAGCAGGACCCCCACCCAGACATACAATACTAGAACACAGCTCATAAAAAAACAATATTTTTTGTTATTGTCATTGTAAGTGGGCCAAAACGCTTATATTAGAAAATATGCAAATGACTGCTATGATTCGATTATAATAATACAACATTTAACTTGTTATTTAGTCTGGTTTGGGACAGGTGTGGCCACAGTGTGCACGTCTGACATCGCTCACATGTGCTCCACTGAATGCTCAAGGAGTTTTTGCGTTTGCTCACGCATATGGAAAATTAGAGAGAACATTGTTTGGGGGTATCCATACACTGCAAAAACTGAAATCTAAGTAAGATGAAATATCTCAAATAAGGGTGATATTTGCTTATTTTCTGTCTGATAAGATAATTCTTCTCACTAAGCAGATTTTATGTTAGAGTGTTTTACTTGTTTTAAGTGTTTTGGTCCTAAATGATCTCAGTAAGATATTACAGCTTTTTGTTGAGATTTGATGACCTATATTGAGTAAAACATGCTTGAAACTAGAATATCAATTGTTGCAAAGCTGTGTCATCAACACTCACAAGTATAAAACTACTTTTTTAAAGTAATCATTTCTTACTTCAAGCATGAACAAAAAGTCATGATTTTGACACAATTGTGTCTCATAATTAAAACAGATGACAGCCAAATGGACTTTGCTGTTTTATTTTCAATGAAACAATAGAAAACACGTACTCATATAGTAGTACAGTTGGCACAGTACAGTAAACTGACAGTTAATATTTAAACAGTTAACATTTCAAACTATTTTGAACAGAAATAGTTCATGCACATTCAGATAAATTCTTCAAAATTACAATAAAAAATTTTTTGGCCAGGGGCCGGGCTGTATATATGTGCACTAATTGACTGAAAGAGCACGCACTTGGCGCGATGATGTCATGTTATCCATGGAAAAATGCATTTTTAGACAATATGATTTGCCTGAGCGGCTAGGAGACCCCGAGAGTAACAAGCGGTTGCCTTGTTGCCTTTCCATTAAGAACAATAAATTAGTTTTTAGTATAAGTTTGCTGGTTTCAAGAAATGTAATGCCGAGCGCATATCATTATGTCAAGATAATGGCACTAGCGTTTACTTCATTTAACAATATTTTTCAACATATTGAGCAAAAAGGTCTCTTTTTTAATTTTCTACCAAGAAAAGTGCACTTGTTATTAGTGAGAATATACTTATTTTAAAGTATTTTTGGGTTCAGGAACAGTGTGGTTTTCGTCCTGGTCGTGGAACTGTGGACCAGCTCTATACTCTCGGCAGGGTCCTTGAGGCTGCATGGGAGTTTGCCCAACCAGTCTACATGTGCTTTGTGGACTTGGAGAAGGCATTCGACCGTGTCCCTCTGGAAGTCCTGTGGGGAGTGCTCAGAGAGTATGGGGTTTCGGACTGTCTGATTGTGGCGGTCCGCTCCCTGAATGATCAGTGCCAGAGCTTGGTCCGCATTGCCGGCAGTAAGTCGGACACGTTTCCAGTGAGGGTTGGACTCCGCCAAGGCTGCCCTTTGTCACCGATTCTGTTCATAACTTTTATGGACAGAATTTCTAGGCGCAGTCAAGGCGTTGAGGGGATCTGGTTTGGTGGCTGCAGGATTAGGTCTCTGCTTTTTGCAGATGATGTGGTCCTGATGGCTTCATCTGGCCAGGATCTTCAGCTCTCACTGGATCGGTTCGTAGCCGAGTGTGAAGCGACTGAGATGAGAATCAGCACCTCCAAGTCTGAGTCCATGGTTCTCGCCCGGAAAAGGGTGGAGTGCCATCTCCGGGTTGGGGAGGAGACCCTGCCCCAAGTGGAGGAGTTCAAGTACCTCGGAGTCTTGTTCACAAGTGAGGGAAGAGTGGATCGTGAGATCGACAGGCGGATCGGTGCGGCGTCTTCAGTAATGCAGACGCTGTATCGATCCGTTGTGGTGAAGAAGGAGCTCAACCGGAAGGCAAAGCTCTCAATTTACCGGTCGATCTACGTTCCCATCCTCACCTATGGTCACGAGCTTTGGGTTATGACCGAAAGGACAAGATCACGGGTACAAGCGGCCGAAATGAGTTTCCTCCGCCGGGTGGCGGGGCTCTCCCTTAGAGTTAGGGTGAGAAGCTCTGTCATCCGGGGGGAGCTCAAAGTAAAGCCGCTGCTCCTCCACATCGAGAGGAGCCAGATGAAGTGGTTCGGGCATCTGGTCAGGATGCCACCCGAGCGCCTCCCTAGGGAGGTGTTTAGGGCACGTCCGACCCTTAGGAGGCCACGGGGAAGACCCAGGACACGTTGGGAAGACTATGTCTCCCGGCTGGCCTGGGAACGCCTCGGGATCCCTCGGGAGGAGCTGGATGAAGTGGCTGGGGAGAGGGAAGTCTGGGCTTCCCTGCTTAGGCTGCTGCCCCCGCGACCTGACCTCGGATAAGCGGCAGAAGATGGATGGATGGATGGATGGATTTTTGGGTTCATTGAAGTTAGCTAATTTTACTTGTTTTGGAAAGTCTTGACAAGCCAAATTTTCTTGTTCTATTGGCAGATAATTTTGCTTAGTTCAAATAAAATACCCCTCATTTTTGTATTTTTTTTCTTCTTGTTTTTGAACACTGACTTTTTGCAGTGTAATACGCCGATAGGGAGAAGGTTTTATTTACATGATGAGTCGGGTGTGTCTCGACCTCCGCGGCGGAGGCTCCGCCGAACCCCTGAGGCCGACTCACCGAACCCCTAGGGTTCGATCGAACCCAGGTTAAGAACCAGCGAGTTAGAGTGTCCGCCCTGAGATCGGTAGGTTGTGAGTTCAAACCCCGGCCGAGTCATACCAAAGACTATAAAAAAGGGAGCCATTACCTCCCTGCTTGGCACTCAGCATCAAGGGTTGGAATTGGGGGTTAAATCACCAAAAATTAATCCTGGGCGTGGCCACCGCTGCTGCTCACTGCTCCCCTCACCTCCCAGGGGGTGAACAAGGGGATGGGTCAAATGCAGAGGACAACTTTCACCACACTTAGTGTGTGTGTGACAATCATTGGTACTTTGATAACTTTAACAACAACCAAGCAGACATCACCTTCCCGGTGGCCCACGTCCTCTCCTCTCCTCTGGGCTGGAGAAGGACATGGAGCAGCCTGGAAGACGAAGTTCAGGACAGTTGGCACGGAGCTCAGGCCGGAGCCGACACCTCTGGTCTGCCGCTCCCTCCTCCACTCGTCGAGTGCTGCAGAGATGACAGCAGAGGACTTCTCAGCTTGACAAATCAATGGCGCTGCTGTGGTTAACAGTCGTTTAAGTGGATGTGCATTTCCAACAGGGGGCCTCTCTGACAAGCCATTAACATCAACTAATAGCTGCGACTTGAACGCCATTAAGTACGGCCGAGGAGGAAGCAGTTAGGGTGATGAACAGCACTGAAGCTGAAAAACCTGACCAAACGGATGAATTACTCCTTTAACCTAGGGCTGTCCAAAGTATGCACTGCAAAAACTGAAATCTAAGTAAGATGAAATATCTCAAATAAGGGTGATACTTGCTTATTTTCTGTCTGAAAATATGGAGAGTGTTTTACTTGTTTTAAGGGTTTTGGTCCTAAATGATCTCAGTAGGATATTACAGCTTGTTGCTGAGATTTGATGACCTATATTGAGTAAAACATGCTTGAAACTAGAATATCAACTGTTGCAAAGCTGTGTCATCAACACTCACAAGTATAAAACTACTTTTTTAAAGGAATCATTTCAATCATGATGCCGAGCGCATATCATTATGTCAAGATAATGGCACTAGCATTTACAACCCGCGTTTCCATATGAGTTGGGAAATTGTGTTAGATGTAAATATAAACGAAATACAATGATTTGCAAATCATTTTCAACCCATATTCAGTTGAATATGCTACAAAGACAACATATTTGATGTTCAAACTGATAAACATTTTTTTTTTTTGCAAATAACCATTAACTTTAGAATTTGATGCCGGCAACACGTGACAAAGAAGTTGGGAAAGGTGGCAATAAATACTGATAAAGTTGAGGAATGCTCATCAAACACTTATTTGGAACATCCCACAGGTGAACAGGCTAATTGGGAACAGGTGGGTGCCATGATTGGGTATAAAAGTAGATTCCATGAAATGCTCAGTCATTCACAAACAAGGATGGGGCGAGGGTCACCACTTAGTCAACAAATGCGTGAGCAAATTGTTGAACAGTTTAAGAAAAACCTTTCTCAACCAGCTATTGCAAGGAATTTCACCATCTACGGTCCGTAATATCATCAAAGGGTTCAGATAATCTGGAGAAATCACTGCACGTAAGCAGCTAAGCCCGTGACCTTCGATCCCTCAGGCTGTACTGTATCAACAAGCGACATCAGTGTGTAAAGGATATCACCACACTTCAGTAGAAGCATTTAAGTCCCATCTTAAAACTCACTTGTATACTCTAGCCTTTGATTAGCCCCCTTTTTTTTAGACCAGTTGATCTGCCGTTTCTTTTCTTATCTACTCTGCTCCCCCCTATCCCTTGTGGAGGGGGAGACACTCAGGTCCGGTGGCCATGGATGGGGTGCTGGCTGTCCGGGGTCGGAACCCAGGGTGGACCGCTTGCCTGTGTATCGGTTGGGAACATCTCTGCGCTGCTGACCCGTCTCCGCTCGGGATGGTTTCCTGCTGACCCCACTATGGACTGGACTCTCACTGTTATGCTGGATCCACTATGGACTGGACTCTCACAATATTATGTTAGACCCACTCGACATCCATTGCATTCGGTCTCCCTAGAAGGGGGGGGGGGGGTTTACCCACATAAGCGGTCCTCTCCAAGGTTTCTCATAGTCATTCACATCGACGTCCCACTGGGGTGAGTTTTTCCTTGCCCTTATGTGGGCTCTGTACCGAGGATGTCGTTGTGGCTTGTGCAGCCCTTTGAGACACTTGTGATTTAGGGCTATATAAATAAGAATTGATTGATTGATTGATCACACGGGCTCAGGAACACTTCAGAAACCCACTGTCAGTAACTACAGTTGGTCGCTAAATCTGTAAATGCGAGTTAAAACTCTCCTATGCAAGGCGAAAACAGTTTATCAACAACACCCAGAAACGCCGTCGGCTTCGCTTGGGCCTGAGCTCATCTAAGATGGACTGATACAAAGTGGAAAAGTGTTCTGTGGTCTGACGAGTCCACATTTCAAATTGTTTTTGGAAACTGTGGACGTCGAAGAGGAAAAGAACCATCCGGATTGTTATAGGTGCAAAGTTGAAAAGCCAGCATGTGTGATGGTATGGGGGTGTATTAGTGCCCAAGACATGGGTAACTTACACATCTGTGAAGGCACCATTAATGCTGAAAGGTACATACAGGTTTTGGAGCAACACATGTTGCCATCCAAGCAACGTTACCATGGACGCCCCTGCTTATTTCAGCAAGACAATGCCAAGCCACGTGTTACATCAACGTGGCTTCATAGTAAAAGAGTGCGGGTACTAGACCTGTCTCCCGTTGAAAATGTGTGGCCCAACGGTTCTCAGTTTGAACATTAAATATCTTGTCTTTGCAGTCTATTCAATTGAATATAAGTTGAACAAGATTTGCAAATCATTGTATTCTGTTTTTATTTACCATTTACACAAAACTTCACTGGTTTTGGGGTTTTGTAGAAAGAATACGGATGCGGCGCTTGTTGTGGAACAGGCAACAAAAAGGAGAGGAATGTTCCAGGTATGGGACAACAATGGAAAGGACTCAAATGCAGTCTCCCAGGGCTCGTCAGAAGAGGTAAGAAATCCGTGCTGACGTAGAAATGATCAAATATAACCTTATAAACCAAAGTCCAGAAACTGGGATCAGATAACCAGAGCTCAACGTCACATGGTATCTGAGGGGAACGAAAGAAAGGAGTTAAAAAGTACAATCGGTGGACGTCAGAAATGGGTATTTCACCGCAGAGGCTCGGTCTCCACATTTACTAAACACCGTCTTGGAGTGTTTGGCGTGCAGAACTCAACATGTCCAAGACCAGCAGCTTTGCAGTGTTTGCAGAGCAGGACAACAATGCAGCCTGCAGGATTCTCCCACACATTCTTGTAGGCCTGCTGGGGGGAACTTAACCTCGTGGGCTCAACGGGCTTTGTCTGATCTAACACCCTCCGCCATTGACATACCCCCTCCCAGTTATCCCTCCTTTCTTCAACCAAGCACAGACTTACACAACTGATCACCAACACGCTCTTTTAAAGAAGTCCCAAGAAGAGCAAAATGTGTAGTTATTGGGGTTTGTATGAAACAATATTTACATTTACTCCCTCGTATATTCACGCATTTATTTTCTGTTATGATAATAATTTCATATGATAACTTCAATAAAAAGGGGTCTGAAAAAAAAAGAGTGCTGCAACCATTAGTCCAGCAGAGGGCGCTATCTTCTTGCATCAATACAATAGAGCAGTGGTGTCAAACGTACGACCTTCGCCCGTGTGAGGGTTAGGGTTAGGGTTAGGGTTAGGGTTAGGGTTAGGGTTAGAGGGTTCAGGTTCGGGTTAGGGTTAGGGTTAGGGTTAGGGTTAGAGGGTTCGGGTTAGGGTTAGGGTTAGGGTTAGGGTTAGGGTTAGGGTTAGGGTTAGGGTTACGGTTAGGGTTAGAGGGTTAGGGTTAGGGTTAGGGTTAGTGCTGAAAGGTACATACAGGTTTTGGAGCAACACATGTTGCCATCCAAGCAACGTTACCATGGACGCCCCTGCTTATTTCAGCAAAACAATGCCAAGCCACGTGTTACATCAACGTGGCTTCATAGTAAAAGAGTGCGGGTACTAGACAGGCCTAACCCTAACCCTAACCCAAAATGAGCGGCAATATTTTAATGCCAGAAACTGTTCTACAAAACCCAAAAGCAGTGAAGTTGGCCCGTTGTGTAAATGGTAAATAAAAACAGAATACAATGATTTGCAAATCCTTTCCTTATATTCAATTGAATAGACTGCAAAGACAAGATATTTAATGTTCACACTGAGGAACTTCTTTTTTCTTCAAATAATCATGAACTTAGAATTTAATGGCAGCAACACATTGCAAAAAAGTTGTCACAGGGGCATTTTTACCACTGTGTTACATGGCCTTTCCTTTTAACAACACTCAGTAAATGTTTGGGAACTGAGGAGACACATTTTTGAAGTGGAATTATTTCCCATTCTTGCTTGATGTACAGCTTAAGTTGTTCAACAGTCCTGGGTCTTCGTTGTGGTATTTTAGGCTTCACTCTTTTACTATGAAGCCACGCTGTTGTAACACGTGGCTCGGCATCGTCTTGCTGAAATAAGCAGGGGCGTCCGTGATAACGTTGCTCGGATGGCAACATATGTTGCTTCAAAACCTGTATGTACCTTTCAGCATTAATGGTGCCTTCACAGATGTGTAAGTTACCCATGTCTTGGGCACTAATACACCCCCATACCATCACAGATGCTGGCTTTTCAACTTTGCGCCTATAACAATCCGGATGGTTCTTTTCCTCTTTGGTCCAGAAGACACAACGTCCACAGTTTCCAAAAACAATTTGAAATGTGGACTCGTCAGACCACAGAACACTTTTCCACTTTGTATCAGTCCATCTTAGATGAGCTCAGGCCCAGCGAAGCCGACGACGTTTCTGGGTGTTGTTGATAAACGGTTTTCGCCTTGCATAGGAGAGTTTTATAACTTGCACTTACAGATGTAGAGACCAACTGTAGTTACTGACAGTGGGTTTCTGAAGTGTTCCTGAGCCCATGTGGTGATATCCTTTACACACTGATGTCGCTTGTTGATGCAGTACAGCCTGAGGGATCGAAGGTCACGGGCTTAGCTGCTTACGTGCAGTGATTTCTCCAGATTCTCTGAAACCTTTGATGATATTACGGACCGTAGATGGTGAAATCCCTAAATTCCTTGCAATAGCTGGTTGAGAAAGGTTTTTCTTAAACTGTTCAACAATTTGCTCACGCATTTGTTGACAATGTGGTGACCCTCGCCCCATCCTTGTTTGTGAATGACTGAGCATTTCATGGAATCTACTTTTATACGCAATCATGGCACCCACCTGTTCCCAATTTGCCTGTTCACCTGTGGGATGTTCCAAATAAGTGTTTGATGAGCATTCCTCAACTTTATCAGTATTTATTGCCACTTTTCCCAACTTATTTGTCATGTGTCAGTAGCAATAGGATGACATAATAGGTTCCAGTAGCAATAGGATGACATAATAGGCTCCAGTAGCAATAGGATGACATAATAGGCTCCAGTAGCAATAGGATGACATAAGAGGTTCCAGTAGCAATAGGATGACATAATAGGTTCCAGTAGCAATAGGATGACATAATAGGCTCCAGTAGCAATAGGATGACATAATAGGCTCCAGTAGCAATAGGATGACATAATAGGTTCCAGTAGCAATAGGATGACATAATAGGCTCCAGTAGCAATAGAATGACATAATAGGCTCCAGTAGCAATAGGATGACATAATAGGTTCCAGTAGCAATAGGATGACATAATAGGTTCCAGTAGCAATAGGATGACATAATAGGCTCCAGTAGCAATAGGATGACATAATAGGCTCCAGTAGCAATAGGATGACATAATAGGCTCCAGTAGCAATAGGATGACATAAGAGGCTCCAGTAGCAATAGGATGACATAATAGGCTCCAGTAGCAATAGGATGACATAATAGGTTCCAGTAGCAATAGGATGACATAATAGGTTCCAGTAGCAATAGGATGACATAATAGGTTCCAGTAGCAATAGGATGACATAATAGGCTCCAGTAGCAATAGGATGACATAATAGGCTCCAGTAGCAATAGGATGACATAATAGGCTCCAGTAGCAATAGGATGACATAATAGGTTCCAGTAGCAACAGGATGACATAATAGGTTCCAGTAGCAATAGGATGACATAATAGGCTCCAGTAGCAATAGGATGACATAATAGGCTCCAGTAGCAATAGGATGACATAATAGGTTCCAGTAGCAATAGGATGACATAATAGGCTCCAGTAGCAATCGGATGACATAATAGGTTCCAGTAGCAATAGGATGACATAATAGGCTCCCATTGGCTCCAGTAGCAATAGGATGACATAATAGGCTCCAGTAGCAATAGGATGACATAAAGTTAAAGTTAAAAGTTAAAGTACCAATGATTGTCACACACACACTAGGTGTGGCGAAATTATTCTCTGCATTTGACCCATCACCCTTGATCACCCCCTGGGAGGTGAGGGGAGCAGTGGGCAGCAGCGGTGGCTGCGCCCGGGAATCATTTTGGTGATTTAACCCCCAATTCCAACCCTTGATGCTGAGTGCCAAGCAGGGAGGTAATGGGTCCCATTTTTATAGTCTTTGGTATGACTCGGCCGGGATTTGAACTCCCAACCTACCGATCTCAGGACGGACACTCTAACCACTAGGCCACTGAGTAGGTTCCAGGAGCAATAGGATGACATAA
Organism: Nerophis lumbriciformis; assembly: GCF_033978685.3. Classification (NCBI taxonomy): domain Eukaryota; kingdom Metazoa; phylum Chordata; class Actinopteri; order Syngnathiformes; family Syngnathidae; genus Nerophis; species Nerophis lumbriciformis. Next base: position 3,916,483 of record NC_084559.2, on the reverse strand, counting down.
TAGGTTCCAGTAGCAATAGGATGACATAATAGGCTCCAGTAGCAATAGGATGACAGAATAGGTTCCAGTAGCAATAGGATGACATAATAGGCTCCAGTAGCAATAGGATGACATAATAGGCTCCAGCAGCAGAGTCAAGTGGAAATCATTACACAGAACTCAACGTAATTATTCAATTAGAAGAGTATTGAACTAGGTCCTCCACAGTGGACGTTAGAGCAGCTGGATCGTTACTCTCTGATGGAGGACTTAGTCAGTCTCATCCTTCACCTGAACGTGCACTTTCATTTCTCAGCAGTGATACGAGAGTCTGTTAAGTTGGATTCTGACTTTAATGTCATTGTGTGAGATCTTAGTGAGCAGGTGACACATTGATGTTCATGTGGTTATATGAGAGCTTAGTCACAATCACAATTAACGTATTTTCCGGATCATAGGGCATACTGCTGATGAATAGTCTATTTTTTTATTTTTAAAAAAATCTTTTTTTCATATATAAGGCGCACATTTTCAGGACTTATGCAGATCCCAAATACAGATCAGCAGGTACCAGAAGGTAAGAAAAGTTGCTTTTGCATAATATTACGAAACAAAACGGCAGATAATACGTCTTACCTTATACACACACCAAAATAATACTCCTACGTTGACGCTCATCAAATGGTGCAGTCTGCACGTAGCTCTTATGTTTGACTGCGATCTACTGGTCACACTTATCATTGCACCATGTACCAAATAAAATTGCTTCGAGGTCGATAAGCAGAACCAGAATTATTCCGCACATTAGGCGCACCGGGCTATAAGGCGCACTGTCGAGTTTTGAGGGGAAAAACATGATTTTAAGTGCGCCTTATAGTCCGGGAAATACGGTAATTCATTTTAAAGGTGTGATTAATCATTTTACAACTATTTTTTTAGTGCGACTTCTGCAAATGTGTTTGTATTCCAATGACAAAATGTGTCTTTTCCTGAGCATGATGGGAATTTGCGCCCATTATCATGATTCATTCATTTGTGAACAATTCTGATTAAACATTTTAATCATTTGAAAGCCCTAATCGTTGATGCAAATATTGCAAAAGCAATCAATCAATCAATCAATCAATCAAAGTTTACTTTTATAGCCCTAAATCACGAGTGTCTCAAAGGGCTGCACAAGCCACAACGACATCTTCGGCTCAGATCCCACATCAGGGCAAGGAAAAACTCAACCCAATGAGATGAGAATGAGAAACCTTGGAGGGGACCGCAGATGTGGGGAACATAATATTGTGAGAGTCCAGTCCATAGTGGATCTAACATAATATTGTGAGAGTCCAGTCCAAAGTGGATCTAACATAATAGTGTGAGAGTCCAGTCCATAGTGGATCTAACATAATAGTGTGAGAGTCCTGTCCATAGTGGATCTAACATAATAGTGTGAAAGTCCAGTCCATAGTGGATCTAACATAATAGTGAGAGAGTCCAGTCCATAGTGGATCTAACATAATAGTGTGAGAGTCCAGTCCATAGTGGATCTAACATAATAGTGTGAGAGTCCTGTCCATATTGGATCTAACATAATAGTGTGAAAGTCCAGTCCATAGTGGATCTAACATAATAGTGTGAAAGTCCAGTCCATAGTGGATCTAACATAATAGTGAGAGAGTCCAGTCCATAGTGGATCTAACATAATAGTGTGAGAGTCCAGTCCATAGTGGATCTAACATAATAGTGTGAGAGTCCAGTCCATAGTGGATCTAACATAATAGTGAGAGTTCAGTCCATAGTGGATCCAACATAATAGTGTGAGAGTCCAGTCCATAGTGGATCCAACATAATAGTGAGAGTCCAGTCCATTGTGGATCTAACATAATAGAGAGAGAGTCCAGTCCATAGTGGATCTTACATAATAGTGTGAGAGTCCAGTCCACAGTGGATCTAGCATAATAATGTGAGAGTCCAGTCCATAGTGGATCTAACATAATAGTGTGAGAGTCCAGTCCATCCATAGTGGATCTAACATAATAGTGTGAGAGTCCAGTCCATAGTGGATCTAGCATAATAGTGTGAGAGTCCAGTCCATAGTGGATCTAACATAATAGTGTGAGAGTCCAGTCCATAGTGGATCTAACATAATAGTGAGAGTCCAGTCCATAGTGGATCTAACATAATAGTGTGAGAGTCCAGTCCATAGTGGATCTAACATAATAGTGTGAGAGTCCAGTCCATAGTGGATCTAACATAATAGTGAGAGTCCAGTCCATAGTGGATCTAACATAATAGTGTGAGAGTCCAGTCCATAGTGGATCTAACACAATAGTGAGAGTCCAGTCCATAGTGGATCTAACATAATAGTGAGAGTCCAGTCCATAGTGGATCTAACATAATAGTGAGAGTCCAGTCCATAGTGGATCGAACATAATAGTGAGAGTCCAGTCCATAGTGGATCTAACATAATAGTGAGAGTCCAGTCCATAGTGGATCTAACATAATAGTGAGAATCCAGTCCATAGTGGATCTAACATAATAGTGAGAGTCCAGTCCATAGTGGATCTAACATAGTAGTGAGAGTCCAGTCCATAGTGGATCTAACATAATAGTGAGCGTCCAGTCCATAGTGGATTTAACATAATAGTGAGAGTCCAGTCCATAGTGGATCCAACATAATAGTGAGCGTCCAGTCCATAGTGGATCTAACATAATAGTGAGAGTCCAGTCCATAGTGGATCTAACATAATAGTGAGAGTCCAGTCCATAGTGGATCTAACATAATCGTGAGAGTCCAGTCCATAGTGGATCTAACATAATCGTGAGAGTCCAGTCCATAGTGGATCTAACATAATAGCGTGAGAGTCCAGTCCATAGTGGATCTAACATAATAGTGAGAGTCCAGTCCATAGTGGATCTAACATAATAGTGAGAGAGTCCAGTCCATAGTGGATCTAACATAATAGTGTGAGAGTCCAGTCCATAGTGGATCTAACATAATAGTGTGAGAGTCCTGTCCATATTGGATCTAACATAATAGTGTGAAAGTCCAGTCCATAGTGGATCTAACATAATAGTGTGAAAGTCCAGTCCATAGTGGATCTAACATAATAGTGAGAGAGTCCAGTCCATAGTGGATCTAACATAATAGTGTGAGAGTCCAGTCCATAGTGGATCTAACATAATAGTGTGAGAGTCCAGTCCATAGTGGATCTAACATAATAGTGAGAGTTCAGTCCATAGTGGATCCAACATAATAGTGTGAGAGTCCAGTCCATAGTGGATCCAACATAATAGTGAGAGTCCAGTCCATTGTGGATCTAACATAATAGAGAGAGAGTCCAGTCCATAGTGGATCTTACATAATAGTGTGAGAGTCCAGTCCACAGTGGATCTAGCATAATAATGTGAGAGTCCAGTCCATAGTGGATCTAACATAATAGTGTGAGAGTCCAGTCCATCCATAGTGGATCTAACATAATAGTGTGAGAGTCCAGTCCATAGTGGATCTAGCATAATAGTGTGAGAGTCCAGTCCATAGTGGATCTAACATAATAGTGTGAGAGTCCAGTCCATAGTGGATCTAACATAATAGTGAGAGTCCAGTCCATAGTGGATCTAACATAATAGTGTGAGAGTCCAGTCCATAGTGGATCTAACATAATAGTGTGAGAGTCCAGTCCATAGTGGATCTAACATAATAGTGAGAGTCCAGTCCATAGTGGATCTAACATAATAGTGTGAGAGTCCAGTCCATAGTGGATCTAACATAATAGTGAGAGTCCAGTCCATAGTGGATCTAACATAATAGTGAGAGTCCAGTCCATAGTGGATCTAACATAATAGTGAGAGTCCAGTCCATAGTGGATCGAACATAATAGTGAGAGTCCAGTCCATAGTGGATCTAACATAATAGTGAGAGTCCAGTCCATAGTGGATCTAACATAATAGTGAGAATCCAGTCCATAGTGGATCTAACATAATAGTGAGAGTCCAGTCCATAGTGGATCTAACATAGTAGTGAGAGTCCAGTCCATAGTGGATCTAACATAATAGTGAGCGTCCAGTCCATAGTGGATTTAACATAATAGTGAGAGTCCAGTCCATAGTGGATCTAACATAATAGTGAGCGTCCAGTCCATAGTGGATCTAACATAATAGTGAGAGTCCAGTCCATAGTGGATCTAACATAATAGTGAGAGTCCAGTCCATAGTGGATCTAACATAATCGTGAGAGTCCAGTCCATAGTGGATCTAACATAATCGTGAGAGTCCAGTCCATAGTGGATCTAACATAATAGCGTGAGAGTCCAGTCCATAGTGGATCTAACATAATAGTGAGAGTCCAGTCCATAGTGGATCTAACATAATCGTGAGAGTCCAGTCCATAGTGGATCTAACATAATAGTGAGAGTCCAGTCCATAGTGGATCTAACATAATAGTGAGAGTCCAGTCCATAGTGGATCTAACATAGTAGTGAGAGTCCAGTCCATAGTGGATCTAACATAATAGTGAGAGTCCAGTCCATAGTGGATCTAACATAATAGTGAGAGTCCAGTCCATAGTGGATCTAACATAATAGTGTGAGTCCAGTCCATAGTGGATCTAACATAATAGTGAGAGTCCAGTCCATAGTGGATCTAACATAATAGTGTGAGAGTCCAGTCCATAGTGGATCCAACATAATAGTGTGAGAGTCCAGTCCATAGTGGATCTAACATAATAGTGTGAGAGTCCAGTCCATAGTGGATCTAACATAATAGTGAGAGTCCAGTCCATAGTGGATCTAACATAATAGTGAGAGTCCAGTCCATAGTGGATCTAACATAATAGTGAGAGTCCAGTCCATAGTGGATCTAACATAATCGTGAGAGTCCAGTCCATAGTGGATCTAACATAATAGTGAGAGTCCAGTCCATAGTGGATCTAACATAATAGTGAGAGTCCAGTCCATAGTGGATCTAACATAGTAGTGAGAGTCCAGTCCATAGTGGATCTAACATAATAGTGAGAGTCCAGTCCATAGTGGATCTAACATAATAGTGAGAGTCCAGTCCATAGTGGATCTAACATAATAGTGTGAGTCCAGTCCATAGTGGATCTAACATAATAGTGAGAGTCCAGTCCATAGTGGATCTAACATAATAGTGTGAGAGTCCAGTCCATAGTGGATCTAACATAATAGTGTGAGAGTCCAGTCCATAGTGGATCTAACATAATAGTGTGAGAGTCCAGTCCATAGTGGATCTAACATAATAGTGAGAGTCCAGTCCATAGTGGATCTAACATAATAGTGAGAGTCCAGTCCATAGTGGATCTAACATAATAGTGAGAGTCCAGTCCATAGTGGATCTAACATAATCGTGAGAGTCCAGTCCATAGTGGATCTAACATAATAGTGAGAGTCCAGTCCATAGTGGATCTAACATAATAGTGAGAGTCCAGTCCATAGTGGATCTAACATAGTAGTGAGAGTCCAGTCCATAGTGGATCTAACATAATAGTGAGAGTCCAGTCCATAGTGGATCTAACATAATAGTGAGAGTCCAGTCCATAGTGGATCTAACATAATAGTGTGAGTCCAGTCCATAGTGGATCTAACATAATAGTGAGAGTCCAGTCCATAGTGGATCTAACATAATAGTGTGAGAGTCCAGTCCATAGTGGATCTAACATAATAGTGTGAGAGTCCAGTCCATAGTGGATCTAACATAATAGTAAGAGTCCAGTCCATAGTGGATCTAACATAATAGTGTGAGAGTCCAGTCCATAGTGGATCTAACATAATAGTAAGAGTCCAGTCCATAGTGGATCTAACATAATAGTGAGAGTCCAGTCCATAGTGGATCTAACATAATAGTGAGAGTCCAGTCCATAGTGGATCTAACATAGTAGTGAGAGTCCAGTCCATAGTGGATCTAACATAATAGTGAGAGTCCAGTCCATAGTGGATCTAACATAATAGTGAGAGTCCAGTCCATAGTGGATCTAACATAATAGTGTGAGTCCAGTCCATAGTGGATCTAACATAATAGTGAGAGTCCAGTCCATAGTGGATCTAACATAATAGTGTGAGAGTCCAGTCCATAGTGGATCTAACATAATAGTGTGAGAGTCCAGTCCATAGTGGATCTAACATAATAGTAAGAGTCCAGTCCATAGTGGATCCAACATAATAGTGAGAGTCCAGTCCATAGTGGATCCAACATAATAGTGAGAGCAATGACAACTGACATATGATTAACTATTGTAAATATGATTGTTTTTATGAAGCCTACTTCAAAATGATGCACCTGCTTCAGCTCAGCAGTGATTATCCAAGTGATGAAGGAATGCATTTGCAGGTATCTTGACTTTTATTATCAATTCCTGTAACTGCCTCTTTAAAAGCTGGTATTGATGGCTTTCCCAAGGAAGCGCTGACAGGAGTGGAACATTTCCCACTTCTGTCGAGAGTGTTGTGTTTAGGGATGCTGAAACATTAAAAATGATACACACACAAACAAACAAATATATACACATTTACACACATGTACACATGCATATGTACACATACAGTGGCGGTCAAAAGTTGACATACACTTGTAAAGAACATCATGTCATGGCTGTCTTGAGTTTCCCAATAATTTCTACAACTCTTATTTTTTGTGATAGAGTGATTGGAGCACATACTTGTTGGTCACAAAAAAACATTCATGAAGTTTGGTTCTATTTATGAATTTATTATGGCTCTACTGAAAATGTGAGCAAATGTGCTGGGTCAAAAGTATACACACAGCAACATACATGATACATTTTGGTGATGGAGAAAAGTTACAATCAAAATCAAATTGGAATTGGGGGTTAAATCACCAAAAATGATTCCCGGGCGTGACCACCACTGCTGCTCACTGCTCCCCTCACCTCCCAGGGGGTGGAACAAGGTGATGGGTCGAATGCGGGGGGTTAATTTCACCACACCCAGTGTGTGTATGTGTGTGTGTGTGTGTGACAATCATTGGTACTTTCACTTTAATACATGCTACATAAACAATGTATGAATACATTAAATATCTATATATCTTAGGGACCTATAGACTGTATCTAACCTAACCCTAACCCTAACCCTAACCCTAAACCCTAAACCTAACCCTAACCCCAACCCCAACCCTAACCCTAACCTTAACGCTAAACTTAACCCTAACCCTAACCCTAACCCTAACCCTAACCCTAACCCTACATAAACAATGTATGAATCCATTAAATATCTATATATCTTAGGGACCTATAGACTGTATCTAACCTAACCCTAACCCTAACCCTAAACCCTAAACCTAACCCTAACCCCAACCCCAACCCTAACCCTAACCCTAATCCTAACCCTAACCTTAACGCTAAACTTAACCCTAACCCTAACCCTAACCCTAACCCTACATAAACAATGTATGAATCCATTAAATATCTATATATCTTAGGGACCTATAGACTGTATCTAACCTAACCCTAACCCTAACCCTAAACCCTAAACCTAAACCTAACCCTAACCCCAACCCCAACCCTAACCCTAACCCTAACCCTAACCCTAACCTTAACGTTAAACTTAACCCTAACCCTAACACTAACCCTAACCAACTCTTTTTCTTTATGCCTAACGCTAACCCTAATCCTAACCCTAACCCTAACCCTAACCCTAACCCTAACACAACCATAACCCCAACCCCAACCCCAACCCCAACCCTAACCCTAACCCTAACCCTAACCCTAAACTCCAACCCTAACCCTAAAATAACGGTCATATATTTTTAAATTAAAGTAACAATATGATTACGTTATATATACATGAGTATGTCCTACATAAACAATGTATGAATAAATTAAATATCTATATATCTTAGGGACCTATAGACTGTATCTAACCTAACCCCAACCCCAACCCTAACCCTAACCCTAAACCTAACCCAAACCCTAACACTAACACAACCATAACACTAACCCTAACCCTAACCCCAGCCCCAACCCTAACCCTAACCCTAACACATCCATACCCCTAACCCTAACCCTAACCCTAACCCTAAACTCCAACATAACCCTAAAAAAACGGTCAGCTATTTTTAAATTAAAGTAACAATATGATTAGGTTATATATACATGCTACATAAACAATGTATGAATACATTAAATATCTATATATCTTAGGGACCTATAGACTGTATCTAACCTAACCCTAACCCTAACCCTAACCCTAAACCCTGAACCTATCCCCTCACCTCCGAGGGAGTGGAACAAGGTGATGAGTCAAATGCAGAGGTTAATTTCACCACACCCAGTATGTGTGTGTGTGTGTGTGACAATCATTGGTACTTTCACTTTAATCAAAGTTTCCTTTGAAATTTGACACCGAAGTCATCAACTAGTTAGTGTTTATGAAGGACAGGGCAACGTTTCAAGCGACTTCCTTCACTCTGCACACTTTTTTGTGAGTCTCACTGTTAGAATAATTATGTATAAGTTATCACACAACTCTTATGCTTAAAGGGGAACATTATCACAATTTCAGAATGGTTAAAACCATTAAAAATCAGTTCCCAGTGGCTTATTTTATTTTTCGAAGTTTTTTTCCAAAATTTTACCCATCACGCAATATCCCTAAAAAAAGCTTCAAAGTGCCTGATTTTAACCATCGTTATATACACCCGTCCATTTTCCTGTGACGTCACATAGTGAAGCCAACACAAACAAACATGGCGCAAAGAACAGCAAGTTTATAGCGACATTAGCTCGGATTCAGACTCGGATTTCAGCGGCTTAAGCGATTCAACAGATTATGCATGTATTGAAACGGATGGTTGTAGTGTGGAGGCAGGTAGCGAAAACGAAATTGACGAAGAAACTGAAGCTATTGAGCCATATCGGTTTGAACCGTATGCAAGCGAAACCGACAAAAACGACACGACAGCCAGCGACACGGGAGAAAGCGAGGACGAATTCGGCGATCGCCTTCTAACCAACGATTGGTATGTGTTTGTTTGGCAT